>NC_084605.1:17157231-17189731 GCF_033807715.1 Cololabis saira | reverse complement strand
CTTATACAAAGGTGCGGCTATTCTGTGGATTTTTCTTCCACCGCTAGGGGGAGTGCTAACCGGAATTAGAATAAAAACTAAGACAAAATAAATGCAAAGAAGAATACGCTACTTCTTCTTTAGCAGATAGAAGTAGGTAGAAGCAGATTTCAAACAGATAAATAGATAAATAAATACCGGTTCTTTTCTCTTGATTCTGTCCAGTTTTAATCAGCAAAGTTGCTGCCTTGTTAAAAGACACTGTTAGGAAAGATCTATTTAGGTACAAACATGTACATCATTTACAGTTCAAAATGGTTCTGTACATGTAGTAAATATCTAATCTAACAACATAAATATCTGCGGCTAAATATCTTTTTTTTTTTTTAAATGGAGCGGATGCGGCTTATATACAGGTGCGGCTTGTATATCTTTTTTTTATTGTTTTTTTTTTAAATAGAGCGGATGCGGCTTATATACAGGTGCGGCTTATAGTCCAGAAAATACGGTAATTATTTTCCTTGCATCAAGACACCTGATTCAAATGAATTATCGTTGTCAGCATGTCATCAGACCATGCACACGTCTGTTATTGACACAGTCAGGTGTTTCAGGGTGTGTTGAAGCAGGGGAACTTCTAAAACATGCAGGACAGTGGTCCTCAAAGCCCATGTTTGAGAAACGCTGCAACAGACTAAAGCCTGATTTAAGGTTCTGCGTTAAACCAACGCAGAGCCTACGCCGTTGCCGTGACGCCGTCGTGAACCCTTCGGACTTCTCCGTCACTCCATTTTGCCACAGTGCAATACCCCCCCAGAGCGCTAGTTGATACTTTGTTTAGCTTCCGGCTTTTCCGGTCACAGTGAATCAAAGAGATAAGGACAACTATTGTGCAAAAAAACAACACAACCCAAAAAAAAAACAACAACACACACACATGAAGAAAAGAGCGCTGAAAGTTCACTACTGCTTCACGAACCGGAACCGGAAATGCGTTGCTACCAAGCAAACCAATCACAGCCCTCTCGGTCTGCGTTGGGTCTGCGTCGCCTCAACGCATAGTTACATTTTTTTGGAGGTGCACGTCAGGCTACGGCGTAGGCTACGGAGAGACTCCCGTGTAGCCGCGTACCCTACGGCGTAGGTTTAACGCAGAACCATCATTCAGGCTTGATAAGGAGGGTGTGCTGATGAGACACAGGGGATGATCAGGGAGGTCATCCCCAGGAAGGCAAAGAAGTGGAGAAAGGGTAACCCGGAACCAAAGAAAACTTTGAAATAAAATAAAACAGAGCAGACCGTTCACACAAGAAAATTATATAATGATAATAATGATAATAGATTCGATTTATATTACCCTTTCCTTGGACACTCAAAGCGCTGACAATGCTCACATTATTCATATATACATATGTAGTCACAGCTGCCCTGGGGCAGACTGACAGAAACTAGGCTTTCTCCAAATATGCAATATAGTAATAGATTTATAATGAACGGAAATTAAATAAATTGGATTATATAAACCAGCTGGATTAATATTAATTGGAATGTATTACTCTCGAGTTGTTTTGAACTAGTTTGCTTCCCCTATAAAGTACTCAGAGAATTTTATTTCAGCTGTCATCAGGTGGAAGGAGGAATATACTGTGGACAGGTTCCTAGCCCATCGCAAGGCTGGCATTATACAAAAAAAATGAATTTAATTAAATAGAAAATGGCTCAGTTCAAGGATGTCATTTTGATATTTGATAGAAATCCCATTAATCTTCAATGATCTTGACTACTGATGTAGTCTCAACATCTACATGAATCAGGAGACTGGACAATAATTGGAGACTGGTCCTGCCGTGTCTCGAAGACAGGGATTTACCTCTCACTTCGGTTTCTCTTTAAGCCGTGAAAACCGCTGGTATAGGTTTGGTTAGTGCCTGTTGGGCAGGATGGCATCAGTAAGAATGAAAACCCATCTCTGGACAGTTTCCTTGTTCCAAGCTCTCCCCACCATCTCCCCACAGAGAAAGACTGATATAAAAACTTATATGGCCAATTAGGTAAGCACTTATCTGGTTGAACACTAAAGCTAGGCTTAAGGTTCTTCTCCCACCAGGGGAGTTTTTACCTTCCACTGTTTATGTTATGTTTATGTAATAATTGCTCGGGGGTCATGTTCTGGTCTCTGCAAAGCGCCTTGAGGCAACTGTTGTAAAAGACGTTATATAAATAAAAGTAAAGGAGGAAGGAGACCTGTAACACTGGCTATCTTTATTTTTTTCACTTAGCATTGTAAAAGAAAAAAGAAAATAAATGATATAAGGTTTAAAAACACTGAAGGTGTGGCCCTCTGTTCAAAAACAACTGTTAAGGTCCAATCGGACCGGATCATGAGCAAAACCCAGGGTAGGAAATGTCTACAGGACTCCATCAATATATGACAATGCTTTGTAAAGACTGGACAGACAGTGGGCCAAGGACAGCTCATCGGCTGATGGATGAAAATGCGCTGATGTCTTTCTCACAGCTTCAGTTTTCATTCCCAATGAATGGTTTACAAAACTGTCTTCCAATTAGAAACTTTACCATGAAAATCCAAATGTTAAGAGAGAGTAAACCAGTGTAGTAGATTATTCTGAATATGTCTCAATTTAAAAAAAGAAAAAGGAATGCCTAAATATAAAAGGTTAGTGATACATCTGAAAACATATCTAAGGACAAAATAAGAATAGGAAGTAAATTCAATAATGGATGATTATGCCTGGGAAAACATGTGCTCAAAATGTCACAAGGGGATTTGAAACCAGCCATGGGAAGAATTTGCCTGGAAAGACTAAATGAGATACTTCAGAACGCCACTGATTACTTGTAAAATCAGCAATATCAATACTGTAAATGCTTGGGAAACTTTGATATGACCGGAGACCACAGTCATATGTTTGGACTGCCTGAAAATGTAAAACATTTTGCAAATAAATGCCAGAGAAAACCTTGAGAAAGTTCCGGTGAAAACATCCCCGTAGATCTATGATTATTCCTTGCTGGAAATAATACCTGAGCAACAGTTCACTACAAAATTATGTCATTTATCATTTTAATGGCCTCCCAGTCATTTAGTTGTTGAAAATACTAAAATATGTCCAAATATTGCAGCACCTCTCAGCTGAGGTTACTTCGATTTAGAAGTCGGGCAGTGGTTATGTGCAGTGGTTCGCACTGTAGCCTCACAGCCAGAAGCTGTTTTTGGTCTAACTCCTGGCTCGGGCCTCTCTGGGTCATGTTGGCATGTTCTCCCTGCGTTCTCTTGTTGTTGAAGTTGTTTATTTATAGTAGGATAAGCCCCTTGAGTTGTAACAACTCGTTTACGAGGGGGTCCTACTACTCTTGGGATTACTCTAATCTATTTTCCTTCTACCATCTAAAAACGGGATTAATCTGCTCGGCGAAAATTGTCCATTGGTGTGATGGGTTTGTTGTCTCTGTGAGACCCCAAGGTGGACGGGTGACCCCACCTCTAACCCTGGATTCACACTGAAAGCGCCATGGGCGTCATAGGCAGCCGGCTGCCATTCATTTTCTATGAAAGCGCGCGTCGAGAGGCAGCGGAGGCGCCGGAGCCGTCGGAGGCGTCGGGAGCAGCGTGTTCAGAGCGTCAATTTGAAGTTGAAAAATCTCAACTTTATGCAAATGAGCAGCGGCGACACCGAGGCAGCGTCCAATCACAGGCCGGGATTCCCGAAGCAAGAAGCCTCAATGCAGATTGTACTTTCATATTCACACAAACGTACACTCATTCACATGCGTTCATGAGCATAGATGTGCACTAACAAACTTATTTTATCAGGAATGAATATATTTCATCCAGCAAACTGACATTTTTGCAGATTTGACTGCCGTTTTTACCTGAACTGCTCATGTGAAACACGTTACTGATGGTTGAGGAGCTGGATGGTCCGAACAATTTTATTTGCTACATCGATCCAACGCAAAATAATTAAAAACCGTGCTTATTAATCACAAAACACAGTTTAAACAATATGACCAAATCCGCTCCGACCCGGTGTGTCAGTGTTCACCGCAGACAGACTGCAGCTTCACCGGGACCAACGGCTCGCTGACGGTTGCTGTTGATCCGCGGACCAACCTTGTTTAGGAGCGTCAAACTCACTCTTATCTATGCAGAAATAACGCCGAAATATAAAGAAGGCTTCCCAAAGTGTGATCCGTAGTGAAATAGGAAACTGAAGATCTGCACGCTATATATATAGATATATGTAGGCTATATACACTTTGTTCCCTCCAGTTCTGCAGCACAGCTTGAAGCCCCGCCCACTGCAGGCATCGACAGGCGTCAACAGACTATAGTGTGAATCTACCAAGCAGCGCGATGCAGGCGTCAGGAGATTATTGACGTTTTCAGTGTGAATCCAGCATAAGAGCTGTCAGCAGGCCCTCAGCAGGAAGTAGCTGGTGCCCATTGGTAATAGTCTGTGTGCGGCCATGTTTATGTAGATTTATGTACATGCGTTCAAACAGAGGCATTTATATGTCCGTGCAGAAAACTAACAAGGAATAAACGTTACTCTGAGTTTTGCTTTTTCGTGAAGCAGATTCATGGTCTGTGACTGGAAATAGTTATTTAAGTTTATTAAGCAACTTTGACATGAGCTGCTGCTTTTAGAGAACAAGAGCGGACACAAATGGACAGTCTTCATTGTCTTTGTAAATTAGCTGGTTTTTGTTCCCAAACTAAAAGCCTGATGCTGTTCCTCTGATTCATCTGGAGGACCTGGCGAGTACAAGCGCCCATCTCTGTTTCTCTTAATAGACTCTCACGGTAAAACAGCTGTATTTTGTTTGGTTTGTTGGTTTTTTGAATATCTCTTGGCCCTGTTCCCGTTTTCAGTTGGGTCATAAATAGAAAAATCTGCTGAAGAACTTCTTAAAAACAGAATACAGTGAAACTGCTATAAAATTGAACCTTAATGAGATTTCATATTAATTCAGGTAATCTCTGTTGGCTTGAAAATGAGCTTCTTAACATTTTAAATAAAGGCGTGCGTGCCTTTTTTTAAGCTTTTTTAGCAACATTATGAATAATTACCTTATTTTATAAACTTATATAATAGACCTCATTCATATATATTTAAAACTGTGTGTGAAAAAATGACTCCCGTTCCTGGTAGGTTGTTTTTTTAAACTCTTATCAGCAGTCTTTGATGTGTATTTATGTAGGACACAGTATCTCTGAAGGTAATGCAGACACACGGCAAACACAATTAACTAAATGTATGAGATGAAAGCCAAAGTTTTTCCTGGATTTTTAAAGTCTAACCCCGAAGGACCTGAGGAGCCACTTAAGAGAGAGAGTATAATTCAGCAGGAGCACAGCTGTAATTTGACACGGCGAGGTTTGTTTCACCTTCAGGATTAAAGTAATCTCCACCCGAGCGCGGCTGGATGGATGGATGGATGGATGGATGGATGGATGGATGGATGGATGGATGGATGGATGGATGGATGGATGGGTGGATGGATGGATGGATGGATGGATGGATGGATGGATGGATGGATGGATGGATGGGTGGGTGGATGGATGGATGGATGGATGGATGGATGGATGGATGGGTGGATGGATGGATGGGTGGGTGGGTGGGTGAATTAATGGATGGATGAATAAATGAATGATGAATGAATGGGTGAATGAATGAATGAATGGATGAATGAATGAATGAATGAATGAATGGATGGATGGGTGGGTGGGTGGATGGATGGATGGATGGATGGGTGGGTGGGAGTCTGGATGGATGCATGGATGAATGCATTAATGAATGAATGAATGACTGGATGAATGAATGACTGGATGGATGGATGGGTGGGTGGGTGAATTAATGGATGGATGAATAAATGAATGATGAATGAATGGGTGAATGAATGAATGAATGGATGTACAGATGGATGAATAAATGAATGAATGGATGGATGGATGGATGAATGAATGAATTAATTAATTAATTAATTAATTAATGGATGAATGAATGGATGGATGAGTGAATGGATGTATGGATGGATGTATGGATGAATTAAACTGTAAATATATGCTGCATTCTAAGAATGAGTTGATGAATAATTACTGCAGTTTGTCACCGAGGATCAGCTGAGCCAACAAAAGACTATTGATGAAAATCATTTTTTCTACATTAAGTGTTGTTGATTGTGGGCATAAACATACACTTCAAAAGATGATGGGTGATTCCCTATTTTCACTCAACGTTTCAAATTCTTCGCTTTTACCTGAATTGTGCAGATTATTGCAACGCTAACATCAAGGACTCTTGTCATGAAGCTGAAAGACGTCTTTCACAACGACGAGGTTCTTCAAACTCTTGACAACTGATTCATCAAAAAGAGTCTCAAAACTCAGTGATTGGCACTGGAAACCTTGCAGAGTGGATCACATTTCACAGAAACGTTTATGAAAGTAGCATCTTCAGCACAAGCATGATCACGTGCTCACATATGTGGTTAGCATAGTTAACGTTAAACCTCCATGTATTTTGTAGTGCAGTCATTTCTGTGACATCTGTGGTTTCTGCTGGTACTGCAAATAATTTATTACCGTGAGACAGAAAATAAGACACAGATGTAAGAGGAGCCATCAAGGAGCATTCTTGCACAAGTGCAGGAATGTATCTTACTGTTATATGCGCTGTGATGATGGGCTTCAGGGACGGCAGGACATGTTTAACCCAGCAATGTTTAATAAGAGAAGATAGATTTCATCACGACATGCCAGGCACGAGTGGAAAGGAAAATACGCATGGGAGCCAAGCATGCACTTCACTGAATAGGTTCAGCAGCTCCTTTTCAAATGTACGATCACCTTAAACCTGTGTTGTATAATCTATGTAAATGTCTCACCTTTTACCTTGTTCAAACTGAACTTCTTCCCAGACTTAAAAAACAAAGTAATTGATCCAGTCCAGGTACAAAGAAGCACCAAACCTCAGTGATGCGTTTTTATTTAGACTGTATTTCACATTTCAGACTCAACATTGCAAATATAAATTTTCACTCCGACGTTAACAACTTTTATCAAAAGTGACTAAATACAACAAGAATGTTGGTCTTGACAGGACATAATGAATCTATTGAAAGGAAACTCGCTGACGCTGAAAAACAGCCTAATAGATTCTCATCATATAGAACAACTGTATTGCTTGTTAAAACGGTGCTAATTTAATGACCAGAAGCGAAACATTAACGGTCCCATGACCTTAGCTGTCCTCAGTCCAAGAGCCCGCCCTTGTGGTTGCCTGCAGTATATTAAAATTTACAACCTGCATTCCCCCTGTCAGCTGACGTTCCTTCCATGTTAGCTGATAGCAGAAATGTAACTGCAGAGTTGTGTGGAAACCACTGTGGAGACCAGAAAGAAGAAATCACTCTGCACTTTTTGCACTCAGAGTTTATGTTTAATTGGAGTGCATCCAGCCGATGACACCACATGCCAGCTAAGCTGAGGCTACGGCCGACAGCTCTGCTCCGCTCAGCTCGGCTAAAACAACACCAACCTCCTCGGGAAACTGATAATAATAACGATGCTGCAGTCACTGGGTAGCGTGTACTTTACCAAGGTCTGGCATGAAATGTTGGATCAACTGGAGTGTCGAATAGGGACTGAGTGACAGACTCATACCGTTTTATCAGCTGGGTCTATATTTCCACTTCTTGGACAACGAACGGCGTGAAACAGAACAGTTATTCTGAAACCTGGGCTCATTTTGAGTCATCTGTCTGCATTCGCTCCTCAGTGAGTAAGTCATCCTTTGGAGGAAGCTCATTTTAGACGCATGGATTCACAGTATCTCTTTTAGTCATTACCTACAAATTACAACCACAGGTGAGGGTTAGACCACAGACTGAATGGTAAATTGACAGCCCTAAATTGCCTTTTAGCTTAGCCTTTTCCTCACCGTGGCAGACTGGCCCAGTCTCCACATGAATGCAGACACTGGCCCAGCCCCTCTGGAAATATCCTGCTCTGGTCTACACCTGCAAGGAAATGACTGACATCAGGAAATTATCCTTTTTTATGCACCTTTTCCAAGTCGGAAGTGGACAATACGCATTTTTTCTGATGGAGGGCTTTGGTGCCGGACTTGAAACTGCTCATTGTCATCCAAACTAGTAAAACCTTCTGTCTGAAAGTAGCCCGCACTGTTTAACACTGAAAACAAACAAGCAAAAACAGCTCATGCTTTCAGGTATTGATTACACAGATGGTCACAGCGTGGCGGAGGAAATCTGTCATGCAAGACACGCTCGTTCAGAGCAGCTGTCAGAGAAGACGATATGTGAAAAATGATTAAGCACCAGTCACTTTTTATTAAATTGGAAGTTAATGCTGCCTTTATAGGAATGTTTGCAACCAGCTACCTGTATGAGCGTTGGCCCGTCTGACAGTGCTGAGTGACCTTACATTCATATTATATCCTAACTCAACTATGTGCAATTACAAACGTTTTTTTAATTTGTTGATAACATTTTTTTTTGCATTTAACCCTGTCATAAAAAAAATAAAGTAGAATAAAGTAAAATGATCACCACAATAGCTTAAATAGTGATATTTTCGCTCGAGGAGATCGTACCAGTGCAGTCTACTAGGGGTGTAACAATATATATCGTGCCACGAAATTTCGCAATACAAAAACGTGATGATACTGTACGTGTCGTGGAGGTGACAAGCTGTAGCGCGATATTGGGTTATTAATATTAATATATTGTGTTTACTAGTAACGCGCATCCTATTGGTGCAGCGGGATCACGTGACGACCGCGCCTCGACCCGCGGACGAAAATCTTACTACGCTCAGAAGAAACTAGTACCGTTTTGCGGTTCCGATCACGGGACTCTTGCAGGGTTTTGAGCTCCGAACTTTTACCTATAAAGTGAGCATGAATCAATGTTTTTTATGATGTAAAGATTGTGTCGTCCCCAAAGGTGGAGCGGGATGAAACAATAACGGGGTTCACCTTACGGCCTAAGGCTGGAGCATGTGGCTGAAGCTCTTAGCTCTGTCATAAGCTAAATAACAGTCATGTTGCATTTTGAGTTTGGGACTTTTCATAGTTAATTTACTTTTGTTAATTTAATTTTAGTTGTAAAATTTCTGGAAAAGAAAAAAGTCAAGTCATACATGAGAGAAACTATTTAGTTTGTGGCAAAATATTTTTACTTGTATGAAACTGAAGATGCATAATGCAAACCTGACATTTACTTTTAGTTCAGTTTGTGGAAAATGGTTGGCCTGACTTGCTCTTTAAAATGTAAACAGTTATAAAGCATTACAAACTGTAACAATAGGGCAAACGCACAGCATTGTTTTGTATTTTGTGTCTTTCAAATAAAAGACAATTTTTTCCAGTTATATGTTCCTCATTCAAGGTTGTTAAAAAAATACTGCTAAAATATCGTATCGTGACTTCAATATCGTGTATCGTACCATATCGTGAGATTAGTGTATCGTTACACCCCTAATGTCTACTCAACAGCAAAATGCCTGTGTCCATTAGAGGACACGTAATGGGACCAGTAGGACCCCATCACCCTCAGAGAGCAGAGCCCACATGCACCACTCCCTGGCTGCCCCTTCAAACTCGCTTCATGAAGGTTATGGACAGTCACTGAGAAGCGATTGCCCTCCCTCTGGCTGCACATGGGCCCCAGGCCCTGATACCCCGCACTCCTGCAGCACCCCCCGCAGGATGCAGGGACACACATTCAGAGCAGAGGTATCTTTTCAATGTTTCCTTTAAAAATGATCCTGCAGGTTGTGCATTAAATGCTCGGAAGATCCACTGATGAATAACTGTTGTGGAAGCAGAGCTTCATCTCACTGGTGGAAATGATGACAAACAAATGCAAAAAGAAATACCTTCTGTTGAAGAGTTAAATCCGATTTGACAAAACATACGTTATTATTGGATTAAACTTTAATTACAAACAATTTCAAGAATCCAGTGCTATAAGACGAGTAGTTCCCCACTCCGTACACATCCTAACACATTTTTTGTCAACCACAGCTGTGGTTTATTAATAAAAACGACAAAAAAAGCACATGAGCACATTTTTATGTTGAATAGTCAGGCGAGAGAAGAGCTCACGTGGTATTTTTAATGCCCAGCGTGCAGCTCATGTGCTCATTCTGCTATCCTCCGCTCTTAAAGTTGCTTTTAAAACTCCTTGTTTCCTCTTCAGACGGGCATCTGTGACATTATCATAAGATCTCAGTCGTAAATTATTATTGTCAGTAGTATCAGATGACATTTTCAACGTATTCCAACCATAAAATTGATGCAACTCTTCCTAACCACGAGAGCACATGCTGAATATTACGATCAGGATTTTTATAGCAAATACTTTTTCAGCCTATAAAACTGGGACCTAGGATGCTTTCTGCAGGTGTTGAAGTGTTACCTTCAGTGCATGCATGAACCAAAATAGTCATCAAGGAAAGTGGTGGAGCCAATTCGTTTCCGGTCTCTTTGTTCCAGTGCCAAGAGATTTACTGCCGCTGTGAGGCGAGGTTAACACCTACTCGTATCTAACACTCAGCCTCTTACAGAAACCTTGCTGTGTTAGAGCTACAAATAAAAAACTACAGGTCCCAGCCATGATGAAACAGTGTCTTGGACACTGGACCAGAGAGATCTCAAGGGATATCTGCACTTAAGAAATCAGCTCACACAGCAGTGTTTGTTCCAGAAGGTCCTGTGAAGCCACCAGGGCTCTGCATAAGCTGCAGAGTTCAGGGCTCTTTTCTCAGGCGAGGTGGGGAATTCATCTTCTGCACGGGCTTAAAACGATGGAGAGGCAGATTTGTGGCTTTCAGTTAATTGTGTTTCACAAAGTCAAAGAATGATTATGAAATACAGAAGAGATCGTTAAGGTTTTGAAATCGAGTTGGAAAGAAAATGAGCTAAACACTATAATCACTTTAGCATTTTATTCTGCTGCAAATAGACTTTCAGATTTCAAGGATAACCTTCCTTTTTAGCCAACAATTGTAGTTTTTGTTGTAAACCAGTGACCTGTCATTAAGGATAAAATTCTCCTGAGTCAGTGATGGCAGCCTTTTTCTCACTTTCATTTTTCAATAAATCCAGGTCCAATCCAATCCTATGGTCCTCTAGAAACGACTGGGGAAATACATGTGAGAAGCAGAGACGGACAGGAGAGCTTCAGCCTGAGAAAACTGCTTAAGAAAGTCACTGAAATGTTAGAAAACAATGTACCACGAGGAGAGACTGCACATAAAAATGTGCTATCATCACATGATTCAAAAAGTAATCAATGTGAATAAAAGGTAAGGGGGTAAGCCTGAGTAGGACGCCGCTGATCCGTCAGAGAATGGTTATTATTGATCAATAACTACATAAACAAGGGGATCATTTGGGAAACCCTCATGTCCTAAACTAAGGGTGCTTTCAGAACAGTGGCCCGTTTGTTTTGTTCCGATTCAGGGGCTAAATTGATACAGTTGTTTCGTTTTTCGTCTGTAGCGGTTCAAAGCTGTTAACAAATGCCATGCGCGAACCAACTGTTCTCTCATTGGTCAGAAATGAACACGGAAGGAGTTTCCTCTTCCGTACCCCGGGAAAAACAACAATGGCGTAAGAGCGGACCGCGGCGCGCGAGAGGGCGCCTGCCGTGGCGTTTGTGCGCCGTATGCCTGCCCGAATTGAAAATTTTTTAATTTCACCGTGCCGCGCTGTGACGACATCTCGGCGCGTCCAATAAGAGAGAAGGGAGAAGAGAGAAAGTTGTGTCCAATAGGAGAGAAGGGGGGGGAGGCTCTGCGCCGACTCTGCGCCCTACCCGGCGGTGGGCGCGACGCAAACCGCGCTCTATGTGAAAGCAGCTTTTTGAGAGAGCTGTGTCGGTTGCTGTGTCGATTATGTTCTCACTGCAAACGAACCGCTCCAGGTCTGGAATGGAAGCGAGCCGAGACCACCTCTCCTAGGCGATCTCGGCTCACTTGTTTTGTGCCGCATCTGAGCGCGATTGCTGTGTTCACATATACCAAACGAACCGATCTTTAGGGGGAAACGCTCCCTGTTTCGAAACAACTGCTCCAAACGGGACAGCTGTGAAAGCACCCTAAGAGAAGTCTTAGGTAACGCTGTTGAAATGTCTGTGGGCTGCATCTGAGACAGATCCACACAGTGAAATACCCATAACCGGCACACAGAGGTAACACTTTCTGTCCCAGCTTTCTAAGGAGTGTTACAGGCCTGAAGGGCACAGCCGGATTTACATCAGCAGATGAAGGGAAGTTAACAGAGCAACATAAGACATATCTTGAGGTCACACTGTCTGGAAGAAATGACGCCACTCTCTCTCCTCCAGTCTGTGTATTTAGCATTTGTTTTGAGCCAGCGGGGCGTCAGTTATATGTCTCTCACTCACGTCGATGCTGATTTAAACTACGACCTTACTTCACCAGACCGGCATGCAGACACCAGCATGGAGAGGAAGCGACCTGACACACTACAAGAATCCAAAGAATGAAAGACAGAGTTGAAAAGTCCTGAGAAGTGAAGTGATTCTATTTTATTCTACTTTATTTTAATCTAAATAACAACATCATATCACAGAGGCAGTCATCTACCTTTTATAGAGTCCACTAACTGAGAGACAAGCGGGGCCTCAGGGTCGATCACAGTGGAGTATATCTGGGTCAGAGATGGACCAGGAAGTGGCAGGGCGGTAATAAGTGGCGTTGGGTGAACGACAGGGCAGATCGGTGGGGTTTGAGTGGACTCTTAAAAGCCTGAGTGGATGTAGCTTCTTCCTTCAGATCCAGAGGGAGATTATTCCAGAGTTCAGGTCTCTGAGTGATGAAGTCAACTTCCCCATTCGCCTGAGTTCTGCAAAAAAGGAGCTGAAGATCTGAAACATACTTCAGCTGCAAATCAGCTCCGGAGCCAAAGACAAAGATTTAAAAGCCAGAAAGGGTCTCTCAAATTTGATTTGGAAAGTTGCTGCAGAGAAAAGGCATATTCCTAATCATTTCTCTCTGCTCCAGATACAAATAACATGAGTTAGTATCAGAACAACAAACAACTTTCAAACGGTCCACATCTTGCATTCCGGCCAGGCAAGATTATACATGTATCACAATTCAGCTACAAGGGGATTCAGAGAGTTTAAATGTGATCTAATAGCAGAAGATTTACAATTTAAACAAAGAAATAAGAACAGATAAAATCAGTAGTAAAAAACATGATTTTGAAACGAAAGCTTGAGAGTATCAGTGCAGGTTTGGATCTTTATTCAGGTCTAGCTGAGGACAGCGTCTTTAACCTGGACTTAAATAAACTGAGTGTTTCAGCCGATCTGAGACTTTCTGGGAGTTTGTTCCAGACATGTGGAGCTGAATGCAGCTTCTCCATGTCTGGTTCTGACTCTGGGAACTGATGAAAACCAGATCCAGATGACCTGAGGGGTCTGGAAGGTTCATACTGGGTCAGGAGGTTACTGGTGTATTCTGTTCCTGGACCATTCAGAGCTTTATAGACCAGCATCTGAACTTTAAAGTCTGTCCTCTGATGGACTTTAAAAACAGAGAAAGAGGCTCTCATTCTATGTTGTGTCGGAGCTCGGACCATGTGCCTGTCCTGATGAGAACCACCTCCATGAATCAGGACTGCGGATACCAGGAGTTCCAGGATCAGATTGTGGTAAATCCTTGACTTTCTCCACCAGACAGAAGAAGTGGGCTTGCATGTTTCCACTCGCTGCAGTTTTTTAATTGAACAACTTGATCACGTTATGAAACATGTGTGACTGGCTGTCTGAGGAGGCACGTCTGTAATGAGTTCCGATGAGGCTGTGTTCCGATGAGGCTGCGTTACAATGAGGCTGTGTTACAATGAGGCTGTGTTACAATGAGGCTGTGTTACAATGAGGCTGCGTTACGATGAGGCTGTGTTCCGATGAGGCTGCGTTACGATGAGGCTGCGTTACGATGGGGCTGCATTACGATGAGGCTGCGTTACAATGAGGCTCTGTTATGATGAGGCTGCGTTCCAATGAGGGTGCGTTACGATGAGGCTGTGTTATGATGAGGCTGCGTTACGATCAGGCTGTTCCGATGAGGCTGCGTTCCGATGAGGCTGCGTTCCGATGAGGCTGCGTTCCGATCAAGCTGCATTGCGATCAGGCTGTTACGATGAGGCTGTGTTACGATGAGGCTGCGGTACGATGAGGCTGCGTTACGATGAGGCTGCGGTACGATGAGGCTGCGGTACGATGAGGCTGTCACGATGAGGCTGCGTTCCGATGAGGCTGCGTTACAATGAGGCTGCGTTACAATGAGGCTGTCACGATGAGGCTGCGTTACGATGAGGCTGCATTACGATGGGGCTGCATTACGATGAGGCTGCGTTACAATGAGGCTTCGTTACGATGAGGCTGCGTTACGATGAGGCTGCGTTACGATGGGGCTGCGTTACGATGAGGCTGCGTTACGATGAGGCTGCGTTACGATGGGGCTGCATTACGATGAGGCTGCGTTACGATGAGGCTGCGTAACGATGAGGCTGTTACGATGAGGCTGCGTTACGATGAGGCTGTTACGATGAGGCTGTTACAATGAGGCTGCGTTACGATGAGGCTGCGTTACGATGAGGCTGTTACGATGAGGCTGCGTTACGATGGGGCTGCGTTACGATGAGGCTGCATTACGATGAGGCTGCGTTACAATGAGGCTGTTACGATGAGGCTGTTACGATGAGGCTGTGGTACGATGAGGCTGCGTTACAATGAGGCTGTGTTCTGATGACTGCGTTACGATGAGTCTATGTTACGATGAGGCTGTTACGATGAGGCTGTTACTATGAAGCTGCGCTACGATGAGGCTGTGTTACGATGAGGCTGCGTTACGATGAGGCTGCGTTACGATGAGGCTGTTACGATGAGGCTGCGTTACGATGGGGCTGCGTTACGATGAGGCTGCATTACGATGAGGCTGCGTTACGATGAGGCTGCGTTACAATGAGGCTGTTACGATGAGGCTGTTACGATGAGGCTGTGTTACGATGAGGCTGTGTTACAATGAGGCTGTTACGATGAGGCTGTTACGATGAGGCTGCGTTACAATGAGGCTGTGTTCTGATGACTGCGTTACGATGAGTCTATGTTACGATGAGGCTGTTACGATGAGGCTGTTACTATGAAGCTGCGCTACGATGAGGCTGTGTTACGATGAGGCTGCGTTACAATGAGGCTGTGTTCTGATGACTGCGTTACGATGAGTCTATGTTACGATGAGGCTGTTACGATGAGGCTGTGTTACGATGAGGCTGCGTTAGTGTAAAAGCTGCTGAAGATGTTTCAGAATAAAAGGCATCAAAACCGCTTAAGATGTGAACGAGGGCAAAAACCGTGATCCAACCGAAGCGTGACGTTAACTTGACTCCAAAAATAGCAGTTTATTTCTCTCTAAAATGTCTCTAAAAAGGAAACGTGTAGCAACACCCCTCCCCTTCCCCCAGTGTGGGACCATTTGATACAACCCGCATGGCCTTTGAGATCGGTCCAAATGATCTCAGCTTCCTCGTAGACGTGAGTTTGATTTTGTCAGGTCTGCAGTCTGTGCTGCAGACCTGCAGACCTGAGGTGCTTGGCTGATACTCTCTGGATCTGTTCTGCTTCATCTGAACCTTCATGACCCTTTATGCTCTGGTAAAACCACCATCTTAGACGGTACATTATTCAGTTATGGCGCAACAGGGATTTAAATAGAAACAAGTTTATTCAATTGAATTGAAGTTTCTATACAACCCTTGACCTTCAGAACTAAACGTTGTTGTTGAAGTATAAACCATAAATAGTTAATAATAGTTATCATCATCATCATTGTCTGGAGACATTCTTTTAGAAAGTTTGAAATGTAACAAAGCATCGAAATAATAGAGCTCATCATGAAGGACCTCTTTGAGTTCTTGTATGTGTCGCCTAGCAACAAGTGAGCTGATGACATCACGCAGTGTTGGCAGATAACAGGTGAAGTCGCTTTGGTTGACGGCATGGATGGAAACTCACAGCAAGCTGTTCGGTATCAGGACCAAGAAGCATCCCACCATCTGCTGCTGACAAACACTGCAGTCCCTCCTCCTCTGCTCCTTCCAATCGGTCTGCTGGCTGTCTGTCTGTATCTCTGTCTCTGTCTCTCTCTCTCTCTCTCTCTCTCTCTCTCTCTCTCTCTCTCTCTCTCTCTCTCTCTCTCTCTCTCTCTGTCACTCCATCTCTTTCTCTCTCTCTCTCTCTGTCTCTCCATTTCTGTCTTTCTCACTCTGTCTCTATTTCTCTGTTTTCCAGTTTCACACTTGAATGGAACTACTTATCAAATCCTGATATTGAGCAGGTCCAGTCATGAATGTGCGCTGTGTCGTGCACGTGTGTCAGCATTCAGCACCTCAGCCATTTTTATTCTTCATTTTTTCTTTTGGCCTGTGATCTCATATTCCCTTTCCTGATCAGGGAGGAAACCATTTAAACGTCCTCACTCTCCATGTTGCACCTCCCCAACTTCATTCCTTCTCCTAAATGTCGGTTGTTATTCCAGTCATTATTTCAGATCTCGGTCAACGTCCCCCCCCCAGGTGTAAAATAACTCTGCCGTTGTCATTGTTGACTCCTTGGAGCAGCACCAACCAGCATGGACGGACGGTGGTTGGTGATTGTTGGCGGTGAAGCCTTCTCATGGTTTTACCGCTCACCAAACATGCCCTCCCTGCATGTAGCTCTGTTCTTTTCTGTATTATTAGTCTTTTCATCAGTGTTAACACTATTGTTACGCTGTCAGGTCAGGTCAGCTCATTATTTTTGCTTCTTCAGAAAATTTGGTTTGAATGCAGGAAATTACTGGATTATGGGAATGTCAGCTGGAATCCTTGGTAAACAAAACAGTAGTGGAAAATGTTTTGGAAATAGTGCTCTCATACACTCAACATTTATTGTCGTATTAAGCACTCACAGCCCCCCCCACCCGTTTTTTTTGTAACCACAAGAGTTATGGACAGATTTCACTTCTATATGTTGTTTTTGTTGGGCATCACGGTGGCTTGATGGTTAGCACTGTTGCCTCACAGCGAGAAGGTCCCCGGTTCAACTCCCAGGCCCGGCAGGGCCTTTCTGTGTGGAGTTTTTTTTCTATTGATTGATTTGTTTTGGTGATTTTGTATTGAGGGGGAGGATTTTTTATAAGCCCTTCGGGCTTCTTTTCCTCTCCTGCACAAATTATTTGTCCTTGTATGATAAAAAATGTACTGTTGTCATTGTGCAAATAAATAAATAAAATAAATACCCGTGCTTGCGTGGGTTCCCTCCGGGTATTTCGGCTTCCTCCCACTGTCCAAAAACATGCATACTAGGTTAATTGATGATTCTAAATTGCCCGTAGGTGTGAGTGTGAGTATGTCTGTCTGTTTATATGTGGACCTGCGATGGACTGGCAACCTGTCCAGGGTGTAACCCCTGCCTATCGCCTGAATAGGAGCTGGGATAGGCTCCAGCAGACCCCTGTGACCCTGCAAAGGATAAAAGCGGGTATAGATAATGGATGGATGTTGATTTTAGGTCCTTTTTCAGAGTCTGTGGTTTCCCAACGTGGTTTGGTAGAACAGTGCGATGATTCATATCAAACACAAGACCTGACCTTGTCGTCACAAAAGCCTGAACGCTGGCAAAACTGATCATGTCAACAGCGGTTATGACGGTAACAACAGTGTTCATGGTGCACAAAGGCTAACAGAGAAAAACCCTTAAAGATGCTGTTTCTGGACAATATGTGTTTAAATTTGCATGTAGTTTTAAGTTTCAGCAGAGATGAGGCAGAACCGCATGAATTAGCTCATCAGGTCCCTGGAGCTGCCTAATCAACACGGCATAATTAAATATAATGACTTGTTACAGTTTATTCAGCTTAATTTGTATACTTTCCTTTACACCTGCTGTTTGGCAGGTTTTACACTTAAACACTATCACATTAGGTAGTCTTGACTTCTGTTGTAGGTGACATGTAATATTGTAGTAAGGATTTTATTTATTTATTGTCACCCAGGGCCGCCGCAAGGGGTGTGCGAACCGTGCGACCGCACGGGGCCTCGCGCCCCAAGGGGCCTCGCGCTACTGGCGTTTTTTTTTTTTTTTTTTTTTTTTCTTCCTTTTTTCCCTTATAAATATCAACAGTCACGTTCCATTACAGACCTAAATGTGTACTAGTCTGTGCATATCAATAAATATATGTGCAATGATGCGTGTGTCTGTTGTTCAATACAACTGATCAGACCAAGCCCAGACACAAGCTGCTCTGATCCAGACGGGTGGAGTTGGAACAAACTGTCACACAATGTCGAGAGAACGAGACAGATTCAGGAAATTTCCATCAGGGGATGAAAAAAGAAAAAAACTAAAGAAAATGGAAGAGTTTAATGATTCTCTGAAAGGCTCGTTTGATAAATTTGTTACAAAAATCACCGATCCGACCGTGTCTCAAGCAGCCGTGGGGCCCCGCGTCGAGGCAAGAGATGATGATGAGGCAGGGGAAGGTATCCAGTATTTTGATAATTGGAGAGTTAAAATTGCGCATATAGACACCCGATCAGACCTGAAAAACCCAAACATTTTGGGCCCCCCTCAGACATTTCGCACAGGGCCTCGCAAATCTCCCAGACGGCTCTGTTGTCACCAATAAGCTACAAGATCAAGAATAACACATTTTGTTTGGCCCTTGGAAAGTGAAGTAGAACACCAAAAGTGTGAGTCTGGAATTCAAATATAATAATCCAATCATTAGCAGAATGTGAGAGTTTTGATGCCCTCTGAAACGTACCAAATCTGAGATGCGCCCCATTTTTTTGACACGGATGGAGGCAGGCAGCAAAAACCTGGAAAAAAACACATCTGACTACTTGAGACAAAAAGAGCAAAAACAGGAGGCCAAATGTTTTTAGTTAACCTTCCTCCTGAGACTCCTGCCTCATTAGAGCAATCAACACATGCTAATCATGAGCAGATCCTCAATATATCTGATGCTCTCGATTAGATCATGTTGTCAAACATATGCACGGGGACGATGACAGACTTCCAGCGGGAGTTGTCCAGACGGCTCAGCCGCTGAACTGTGACAGGTGCCCACGGCACTGCCCGCCCGTTTGGGACTCGGCCTGGGACAGCCGTCTTTGTTGTTGCCCGTCTTGTTGCTCTGATGAATCTCCTGCACCATTTGTTGAAAAGCTTGACTTTCCCCTAATGGTCCCCAGAGGGAAGCTGCTGGATTTTCATTTGTGTGCCGTGTGCGCTGGAGCGGCTCCCGTTTGTTTATGTGCGTGGCTGTTTCACTGAGTAGCTGTGAGTTGTAGGGTGTGCGCCAATCAAAACAAAGAGGAGCAGGAGGAGGGGATGCTTTATTTAGAGAAGTGCTGGCAGGGTGGCACAGCCCCCGCCCGGCTCACGCTGCTCCTCACTCACAAGGAATGCAATGTGTCTTTTCATTGAATGAGCTCAAACACCAGGGAGCATTTGTTGGATATTAATTCATGGATGCATGTTGGTGGCGTGGAAGAGTCAACAGAAGTCCAGGCTGGTGTTCTTCCCCGCTGGTCTCCTCACATGGTGCTACAGTCTGGAAGACATGGAAAGCAGATTCTTCCTCTTCCTCCTCTTCTTAAACTTAAAACAGACTGCAGAACTATCGCAAACCCTTGAATTCTCTCGTTTAGCAGAAACAAACAAGAATTTTATTATGAATCTAACACTTCTAGTGAATTTATGTTTATGAAATATCTTTTTCAAGGCAGTACACTAGCAAGAAAAGGTATGTGACCCCCTTGTAATTTACTGCATAAAACCTGCCAACACACAAACAATTGTCATCAACTTGGTCTTTATTGACATTAGCTGTTAAATATTAGTGCCAGAGGAAAAAGTAAATGAGTTGAACCTGGTCGAACCTTGTTGGGCAGCAACGGGTCCCAGCAAGCTCCTTCAGTATCCCTAAATAAGACCTACATACCTAACTCTAACTGGACCCACCCAGGAGGTGGCCCAGGAGTTCTTCACTCTGTGGTTGATTTACTTCAACACTTCAGTGTCCTGTTGCATCACCCGACTTCTACTGCGCTTCAGCTAGAGGACATTATTCTGCAGGATATGTTGGTCAACTTGGAAACTCATTTTTTTTTTTTACAATTTTTGATGACAAGTTTTTGCCCCAGAGCAGGGGTGGCCAACTCCAGTCCTCAAGGGCTGAAGTGCCCCCCCTCTCTGAACATTTTGTCATCACTGGTTCAGAGCCTGGAGCCAGAGTCGAACTTCAAGCACGTAGCATTTTTTTTGTCTTTTTGGAGAGCAGCCACTTCATCAGACACTCTCCCTTCTCAATGACTTGCGTACGGAATCCTGAACAGATGCTTTCAGCTCTTCCTCCTGGGTTCTTCTTTACCTCCCGCCTGGGAAGTTCGTCAGGGAAGACCTCTACCTCCGAAAGAGAGAATTTGAATTTTAAGCTAAAATGTGGATTAGCTGCCCAACAGAGCACATTACTACGTCAGACGCAGATGAACGTGGCATCCGTCCGGGCCAGCTTCAAGGTAGCTAAACTGATAGCACGCTGTGGAAAGCCGTTCAGTGATGGGGAGTGGAGGTGTGTCCCGACAAGAAAGATGTCCTAAACGCGGTGAGTCTGTCCGCATCTACAGTCACCAGGCGGATTGAAGAAATGGGGGATAATGTACATTCCCAGCTGAAAGAGAAAGCTAAATATTTTGTGTATTTAGGGCCGGAGCACTTACAGTGCGAATGCCCTATTGTATCTGTAGGAATTTTTTTTTCTTTATTATTCTTCTTCTTTCTAGTCAGTCCAGTCCCAGTCATGAAATCACTACACTGGCTTCCAGTTAGTCAAAGGATAGAGTTTAAAATCTTACTGCTGGTCTACAAAGCACTGAATGGTCTTGGACCAAAATACATGGTTGATCTGTTAGTTCCCTATGAAGCTCCCAGACCCCTTAGGTCTTCTGGATCTGGTTTGTTGTGTGTCCCAAGAACCAGAACCAAGCAAGGTGAGGCAGCGTTCAGTTATTCTGCTCCTCACCGGTGGAACAAACTTCCTGTAGACCTGAGGTCTGCTCCAACTGTCAGCTCCTTTAAATCAGGGTTAAAAACATTACTGTTTACTCAAGCGTACTCTTAAATTAAACTTACCTGCTGTATTCTACTGCCCTTATTTTTAACAGATTGTGCTTTTTATTGTTTTACTTATTTTCTTATCATCTTATTCAATCATATTTGTTATTTACTGTCTAATTATGTCGAATTATTTACTGTCTAATTATGTCTTGCCGCTTTTAATGTCAATGTAAAGCACTTTGAATTACCTTGTGTTGAATTGTGCTATACAAATAAATTTGCCTTGCCTTGCCTTGCCTTGCCTTGCCTTTCTTTCTTCTGACGAAAGGAGGGCCTTTTTGCCCCCCTAAACGTGCCCCAAAAGTCACCAAATTTTGCACACAAGCCAGGCCTGGCGAAAAATTTGATATTTCATGGTTTGCATTAATGGGCTCAAGATGGCTCAACAGCACCCCTAGAAAACTTTGTGCCTCAAGCCCCACAATACGGTTTGACGTACATCCACGAAAATCGGTACACACCTGTATCATGTCGCAACTTAAAGAAAAGTCTCTTGGCGCCATGGCCGAAACCGAACAGGAATTTGGCCATTTTGAATTAATCGTGTCAATTTGGTGAAATTTATGCCATTTTTTCAGCCACTTCAGAGCCCGAACCGTAAAATGCACCCAGGTGTGTTATACATCAAAATATGCGTCTCCATCCTGCGACAACGTGCATTACTTTTCTCAGTTAAAAGCGTTACCGTGGCGATGATAGATGCCAAAAAGCACGCCCCAACTTCATCTGGTTGGTCCATATTTGATATTTCCTACTTTCTGCCATAACTTTTGAATGGTGTGATATAAAGAGTCATGGATGGTGTCATCTGACTCGGTATTGAGTACTTCACCTTCATTGGCATGAATTAACCCCGCGCCTTCTTCTGATTGGTCGATATGTGATAGTTCTTATTTTCTGCCATAACTTTTGAATGGTTTGACATAAAGAGTCGTGGGTGGTGTCATCGGACTCGGTTTTGAGTCCTTGAACATAATTGGTGCAAATTGGTGCTTCTTCTGATTGGTCAATATTTGATAGTCCCTATTCTCACCCATAACTTTTGAATGCTTTGACATAAAGACTCGTGGGTGGTGTCATCGGACTCGGTATTGAGTACTTGACCTTCATTGGCCTTAATTAGCCCCACCCCTTCTTCTGATTGGTCAATATTTGATAGACCCTATTTTCTACTATAACTTTTGAATGGTTTGACATAGAGCAGTGGTCGGCAACTGGCGGCCCGCGGGCCAAAATTGGCCCGTCTCCAATAATATCTGGCCTGCCAGATATTTTTCTTTTTTTTTTTATTATTTACTATCACAAAAATGACAATTTCATAGAGAATTCAGAGCCTTTATTTAGAAAAGATTAAAAAAAATAAAATAAAAGTAGAATCTTCTTGATTCCGGACGCACACCAGCTTGTCCGTGGGAACGTGGGACGTATGCGCTTCTGAAATTACAGAGCAAAAAAAAGAAAAAGGAGAAAGCGAAAATAAATTACTATTTAAATAAAATAAAGCAACAATGAATATAGCTAATAAAAACAGTAATGACAGGCTTAAAAGATTACTCACTTAATGGGAAAACTGGCATCTCCCTTCAGTCACGATCTTTTGGATGTCTGGAGATAAGGATGTGACTTTAACCCGCAAGCAGTTCTCCAGATTTTTGTGCGTCAGGCGATTCCTCTCATGCGTCTTAATGGCATTCATAGAAAAAAAGGTTGACTCGCATGTGTAGGTGGAGGGAAACATCGTCAGCACATAAAATGCGAGTTTTTTGATCCATCTGTACTCATCTGAGCATGTCATCCAAAAGTCATCCACGGATTGCGCACTTTTGAGTGCATCGCTGACCAGGGAGGTTGTTTGGAAATCAATAAGCTCCATTTGAAATGCGGCCTCATCCAACGATGGGATGGTTTCTTTAGCCAGGGAGGAGAAATCCGCATCCACATTTCATCTTGTAGAAAGGCAAGGTGGTCGTCTGCAGCTCGCATCTTGCTTAATCTCAGGAAAGCCTTGGCCTCATCCAGTAGCGCACAGAAGCGCTCCAGCGCTTTGCCTTTACTTAACCAGCGCACGTCGAGCAGCAGGTCATCGTAAGTGGCATCCTCTGACTCAGCCACAAGTTGTTGGAAAAGACGGTGCTGAGTACTTGATGTACCCCTGATAAAATTAATGACGCGCATCACTTTATCCATAACCCCCTTTAGCTCACCACTGAGCCTGGCGCACAGGACACTATGGTGAATGAGGCAATGCAATCCGTGCGTTTGGGGCGCGATCTCCTTCAATCTGCTCACCAGACCTCTGTGCTTTCCAAACATGGCAGGTGCCCCGTCTGTCTCACATAGACACACATCTGGCTTACATCTGTGTTGTCTGTGCTCTCAAGTAATTGGCCTGACTCAGACCACTGAGAATAACTCCACGCACAGCATCCGACAGTGCGTCTATGCACCGGGTAGCGGACCTCGCAGAGAGAGGCACCTGGTCTCCCGAGGCAATCACGCCATCCATTGACTTATCAGTAGCCAGCTCCTCCAAAACTGCCACCATTACCTCTATAAAAACCTCTGCGTCAGTGAATGGTCTGTTGTGCCGGGCGAGCACCCATGCTGCTTTAAGGGACGCACTTGTCACTTTTTGTTGCGTTGTGAGACCTCGTACCAGGATCTTGCTGCTGTGCGCATAACTTGTAAGTAATCATTTTCAAAATGGAAATTATTCACATTTATTTTTGAATGTGTGGAGAGGGCAAATATAGTTTGCTCATAGCACATTCATGTCTTGAAAGACAGTCTGTAACAAGTCGCTGATTAAAGACAGCAGGCTTATTATCACCAAGTAACTATTATAAGCGGTTTTATAACGCAGCCACAGAGTAGCGCTAAAGCAGTAATAGCACACTAATAACAGTCTGTAGCAAATTCAACTTTATTTAAACGAATGACTTTCTTAAATTACTTTTTTTGTACAAGATATAATAGTAGCCTATAGATAAGGGGAAAAAATGTTTTGTTTAGTAGAAAAAAAAAACATATTTCGCCTGATTGATGTGATGTTCTGGCCCACCATTCAGTTGCTCCGAGAAAAATTGGCCCTAGGCCAAACTTACTTGCCGACCCCTGACATATAGAGTCGTGACTGGTGTCATCGAACTCGGTTTTGAGTAGTTGACCTTCATTGGCACGAATTAGCCCCGCTCCTTTTTCCTGATTGGTCGATATTTGATAGATCCTTTTTTCTGCCATAACTTTCGAATGGTATGACATAAAGACACGTGGGTGGTGTCATCGGACTCAGTTTTGACTCCTTCACCTTAATTGGTGCAAATTAGCCCCGCCCCTTCTTCTGATTGGTCGATATGTGATAGTTCCGATTTTCTGCAATAACTTTTGAATGGTTTGACATAAAGACACGTGGGTAGTGTCATCGGACTCAGTTTTGAGTCCTTGAACATAATTGCTGCAAATTAGCCCCACCCCTTCCTCTGATTGGTCGATATCTGATAGTTCCTACTTTCTGCCATAACTTTTGAATGGTTTCGTATACAGAGTCGTGGCTGATGTCATCCGCTAAATGTCCAGGCCTGAAGACATCTACATGCAAGTCATACAAGCGCTTCCACTGCAGCACGCTTGAACGTGCACTAGTGTGCGAGGGCCCGTTCATCGCTGCTTGCAGCTTTAATTTTGTTTTGTATTTTTAAATTGGTGCAGTGCAACACTACAGTTTCTTGCAAGGGATAAATATAAAACCGGTTCATTCCAAGGGTTTTGCACATGTTTTTTTGCCACTATGATGAGCGTGAACTTTGAGTCCCACAACAAACAATCCCAAATTGCTCTAATTCCTCCATTCAGCATTGCTTTAGTTTAAGGAATCAGTCAGCTGATAAAGGTTAGAGACATTCATGCCATTCACGCAGTTAAGAGACATATCTTGGATGAATAAATATGACGACTATATGTCATCCACCAACTGCCCAAAAACTGCAAAAAAAACCTTTATTTCCAAGAGCTGCTGTCATATTTATGTGTTATTACATTATCGGCACCAGTTATTACATTTTGAAATTGGCTTAAAAGTTATTGGCTCAAAAGTTTTATTACATTATTGGCACATTATTACACTATTGGCTTTATTACATTTGAAATGGCCAAAATTATTACGTTATTGGCAGTTATTACGTTATTGGCCGTTATTACGTTTTTGGTTGTAACAAACCTCGATATAGATGGATTGGGTATGATTGATGAGTTGATTAGTTAGTGATATATTAGGGCAAATGACAAATATTCAGATTTATAAAACCTTCCTTCACAGTAGGTTAGTTTTATCATATACATTAATTATTCGAATAAAGTGATATATTAAATAAGACGCTACAGGACCTGGCTGCAGCCTACTTCCTTTTATGATTAATGTTTTGGACCAGGCCATTTAACCACAACATTCGCCGCGCTCACATATGATGTATACATTTATTGAGTGCACGTTTTTGATTCCCATAAAAGAACTCGTTAACAAATGGAGCTCTTGAAGTGTAGAAAAAGCAGTCAGTTGGACCGGTGAAGGATTTTCGGTTCGGTCCAACTGATGGTAGTGACGTACACGTGTTTTGAGCATGGACAATGGGGACAATATGATATTGTAACATATTATAAGGTACACCGAAGTGGATACATGTATGAAAAAGTAGGTCTCTCTTTCTTCTCAATCTTTTTTGGGATTTGGGTATTTCCTTTCACACGTTTGGGAGAGGACCTGTAAAGGCTGAATTATGGTTCTGTGTTAAATCAACGCAGAGCCTACGCCGTAGGGTATGCGGCTACGCGGGAGGCTCTCCGTAGCCTACACCGTAGCCTGACGTGCACCTCCCAAAAAATGTAACTACGTGTCGAGGTGACGCAGACCCAACGCAGACCAAGAGGGCTGTGATTGGTTTGCTTGGTAGCAACGCATTTCCGGTTCCGGTTCGTGAAGCAGTAGTGAACTTTCAGCACTCTATTCTTCCTGTGTGTGTGATTTTATTTTTTGGGTTGTTTTGTTTTTTTGCACAATAGTTGTCCTTATCTCTTTGATTCACTGTGACCAGAAAAGCCAGAAGCTAAACAAAGCGCTCTGGGGGGGTACTGCACCCTGGCGAAATGGAGTGACGGAGAAGTCCCAAGGGTTCACGACGGCGTCACGGCAACGGCGTAGGCTCTGCGTTGGTTTAACGCAGAACCTTAAATTGGAAGCAACTCTTTTTACTGGGTGGTTAAAAACCTTTCAGATTTTAAAATAAGATGATCTGCCAGGCTCCCTCTAACCCCACAGTTTTACTTTTCACAGCTGTGTTTGTTATGTTTCATGATAATTTCCTCAGCTGATATTAATTCTTCTTTGAGAAGGCTTGGAAAGACATGTAAACAACTTTGATTTTTGCATTTTGTTTTCCCCCACTGTTGTGCAAGAGACTCAGCAGTTTGCTCTCAATTATTGCTAATAACACGCCCTCTCTTTCCTTGACGATGGTGGCTTTAATTAGACCCCAGCTCCAGATGCACAGAGGAAGATGCTTCTTAGCTGCAGTCATTGATCCGATGTACTGAAACGCTAAGCCACTGTGACTAAATTTGGGTCAGTGTATTTGTTTATGAAGGGTGCACGATTACAGCAACATTTCTACCCGATTGTGCCTTTTTAGCCACAGTCGAGCGTCTGCATGTGACAGTGTTTGTCACTAACCAGCGTGTTTGTTCAGCCTGTGTGGTCAGTGGAATGAAATGAAAGGAAAACATTTATCTCCGGCATGAGAGTGCCATGTTTCTGTACCTACAGCTCCTCTTCTACTGGGAGGATTTTGCACCTGCCTCAGACCAGGCTCACTCTCACACACAACAACAACCCATCTGAAAGCAACAATTACACTGAAACGTGATGTATAGTGGAGAAAACAATTAAGTCCAATAAGATGCTTCAGAGACAAGATTGTCAGCCATGATTAAAACTCCTGGCAAGTGTCCAGTTTGGCATCCACATGAAATCAGCAGTTATTTGAGGGACCTTGAGTTTGCGACTGATCCAAAAGGCCCTTTACGACGCTATCAAAGGCCTGAAAGGACTGCAGGACAATGTTGACAAAGTGGTCTACCATCTCAGTGAGGTGTGCTGTAGCAGAGAGTGGAAGCACAAGTGAAATTAAATGTTGTCCATGGGATGGACAAATTCAATTAAGTGGGACTAAAGGTTTTTCATAGAAACCTCAAAAAATGGCCTCCCTTCGGGACAGCACTGCTGAAATACATTTGCTTAATTTACCTTTAAATTAAATTACCATTTAGCTTAAAGAGCCTGACATTGTGGGGAAACTGCATCCTGTCTGCGAGAGGCTTGTTATCTCTTTTACGTCTGAGCTGAAGTTAAGGACATAATTAGCTTAGTTTAGCTTCTAGGCTGGCAGCGAAGATGGGCGGCTCGCCAGGCTACCTCTAAGAGAAAAGAAACACCGAACACGTCTGTGATTGGAGATGACTGGGCTACGAGCTTTCTGCTCTCACTTCGCTCTGTAGCCAGCAGGGAAATCTTTCAAATGGATGAATCCATACATGACAACTTTGAGTCCACATTAAACCCGATGAATTCCTGCTGTCAGGGGACCCCAAGCTCGGGGCTCGCTCCTATTAGGAATCCCTTGTTAGTAAATACATATATCATCTGACGTCACTCAACCTTCAACCGTGGAGTGAAACCTCAGACCTCTGTGGATCAGTGGTGGAAAGTACAACCATCCTTACCAAACTTCCACAGCATAACGTTCAGAAATGTGATATGATTTACATAACTAGGTTTTCAGAATGTTGATGCTTGGAATTGTCCGTGTCTGTCTCGGGACCTCATTTCTCAGTAAACTACAGTATGTAGGCCTGGTATAGTACTAATTAAGACTACAGCCAACCCTGGTTCAGAGAAGACCTTTCATGTCTTTAACCAGACTACTCACTTGGTTGCAGTTTGAAATGTTGCCACTGGATATCACCAGATCCTGGATCTTTCCCAGCACACACAAATAGAAATGTTGCATGTTGCAGTTTTCAGTGAAGCTTTTTTAAATATGTTGATGTTTGTGAATCAAGTTGGAAATTAGGGACTGTTTGTAATAACTCCAAAAACTTTTACCCACAATAGTTGTGGGTAAAAACATTCTTTCAGTTTAGTTGGAAATCACCAGTAATGTCTTTTTTTTACTAAAATATGGCTACTAAACACAACTTTCGAGATTGTCCTCTGTTTACAGACCAGGGGCCTCATGATCAAAACGTGCGGCGCACAAAAAACATGCGTACGCCACTTTCTACGCTCACGGTCGTATGATCAAAAATTGATTGCGGTCTTTCACGCACACACCAAGGCTGGCGTACGCACTTTTCTGAGGTTTTGTCCGTTGGCGACTCTCACTGGTGATGCAGTGAAGTGCAGAATATGAGGAAACGTGACATCAGCAATAAGTTCACGACCACACATGAAGGACACGACAGTCCCCACATTACCAAATAAGTTACACATGAGTGGAGCTGCAACAATCTCACAATTAACCACATGGTCTGAACATACAACTAAAGGCAGGAGCTCAACGATGGAACCTGCAAATCCCAACAGCAGCCTTGGCTCCGTTAGAGGACCCTGCTGATGCAGGATCAGGAGCGAGTCTTCAGGGACCAGACTGACCTGCTGGTCCAGGACTAAGACTGGACCATCAGCTGGTTCAGGTACCAAGAGGATCCTTCTGGATCGCTGCCCTGAACTGGCCCAGCTGCTCCGGTTCAAACCAACCATGACGACCGTATGGAACGACTACTCAAGATAAAAACCAGATCCTAAACATCCCATAACTGTGTCTGGACAGAAAAACATTAAAATACATTTTACAGGTCCTGTAAAGTTGTCTTTTAAAATAAAACTAAGATGTCATGGAAAGGTTGGTTGGTACGAACTGATGTGAATCAGCAATGAATGAATGAAGTTGAATGAATTAAGTTTTTATTGAATGTTTAGGCAACTTTCAGAGTCTCATATCGAGTCGGCTGCAGGTGCTGCAGGATCCAGAAAGACTCTCTCCTCCTGGTGATGGAGGTCGGGACTAAGACCGGTCTCTCCTCCTGCGGATGCAACACTCCGAGTTAAAGCAACTTTGCTCTTTATTTCTCACGTTTGCACCTCGATAATCCCGTCAGCACAAGTTGTCTTTCTTCAGCGGAGGAATCAGATCGTGATGCTTCATGTTTTAAATATAAGTTTATATTGTTCATATTGTTATACCTACTTATTAGAGAGGTGATCGCGGACATCCACAATGTGTAAAACGTGTACATTGGTCTTAATCCGTCAGTATATAATACGCGTGACAATAAAGCGGAACGAGGGTAAAGATGCACTAACGCTGCCCATAAACATAAACAAACCCGTACGATCATAATAAAACCACAACTCTTCACGGAACGCAACACAAAGCAAAGAACAGCAATACCCATAATGCAATGTAGTTTAAATCGGAAGAAATGCCTCCAAATAAATCAAGCTCACAGCCGATGTTTTTTTTTAATTTGTTTTACTTGTTTTTGCAAGTTCCTTGTTAGGATGAGCGGTTTTTAATGGATAATTATCTTCATTATCATATTCAAATATATGTATTTGACGTAGGAGACAGGGCGTGCTCCTGCATGTGCACTCAAATCCACGCTGATTGTGATGTTCAAAGGAACCTGCGTGGATTTGGGCGTACGCACAGTTTTGAACATCTGAATTTTGTTTGAGTACGTGAAAATTCCATGCACGGATTCACGTTGAAATCCACGCACGTTTTGATCATGAGGCCCCAGCTGTGGCAATAAGAACCAGTGGCAGAAACTCCCAGTGAAACCATTAGTGACTGTGTTCAGATGAAAGGAGCTGGTTAGCGGTGGTTAGTGTGATTAAGGGGCTTCAGAGGTGTCCGCATGTGTACTGATTTTACTGGTCAGAAGGTTTCAGCTGTCACACGCTCATCTTATAGGTCTGAGCCTGGGAAGCTGGCGTTTCATACCGCTGTAGGGAATACCGCTGCATTTGAAGGGTTGAAGGAATGTCTACATGAACAGTATGTGCTTCATTTAGACTCCTCGTGATAGTAAATCAGTAAAGTAAATCAGAAGTAATGACAACCCGTAGAAATGTATCTGCATCAACATTAAAGCGTGGGTTACTGTATATCCGGTTAGGGTTATTGCACAATCTGATTCCCTCTGTGGTCCAGTGTTCCGCGACCGGGACGAAAACCGCATTGTTCCTCCTGAATCCGAGGTTCAACTATCGGCCGTAATCTCCTCTCCAGTACCCTGGCGTAGACTTTCCCGGGGAGGCTGAGAAGTGTGATCTACATGTGCTTTGTGGATCTGGAGAAGGCATTTGACCGTGTCCCTCGTGCCATTCTGTTGGGGGTGCTGAGTGAGTATGGAGTCCGGGGCCCTCTATTAAGGGCTGTCCGGTCTCTGTATGATCGGAGCAGGAGTCTGGATCGCATTGCCGGCAGTAAGTCAGACTTGTTCCCGGGGAATGTTGGACTCCGGCAGGGCTGCCCTTTGTCACCGGTCCTGTTCATAATTTTTATGGACAGGATTTCTAGGCGCAGCCAGGGGCCGGAGGGGATCCGGTTTGGGGACCTCAGGATTTCATCTCTGCTTTTTGCGGATGATGTTGTCCTGTTGGCTTCATCAGACCGGGACCTCCAGCATGTGCTGGGGCGGTTTGCGGCCGAGTGCGACGCGGCAGGGATGATAATCAGCACCTCCAAGACCGAGGCCATGGTTCTCCATCGGGAAAGGGTGGTGTGCCTTCTCCGGGTGGGTGGAGAAGTCCTGCCTCAGGTGGAGGAGTTCAAGTATCTCGGGATCTTGTTCACGAGTGAGGGAACGATGGAGCGGGAGATTGACAGACGGATCGGTGCAGCGTCCGCAGTTATGCGGTCGATGTACCGGACCGTCGTGGTGATGAAGGAGCTGAGTCGAAAGGCGAAGCTCTCGATTTACCGGTCAATCTACGCCCCTACCCTCACCTATGGTCATGTACTGTGGGTAGTGACCGAAAGGACAAGATCGCGGATACAAGCGGCCGAGATGAGTTTCCTCCGCAGGGTGGCTGGACGCTCCCTTAGAGATAGGGTGAGGAGTTCGGTCACTCGGGAGGAGCTCGGAGTCGAGCCGCTGCTCCTTCACATTGAGAGGAGTCAGCTGAGGTGGCTTGGGCATCTGTACCAGATGCCTCCTGGACGCCTCCCTAGGGAGGAGTTCCAGGAATGTCCCTCCTCCCTAGGGAGGTGTTCCAGGCATGTCCCACCGGGAGGAGACCCCGGGGAAGACCCAGGACACGCTGGAGAGACTATGTCTCTCGGCTGGCCTGGGAACGCCTCGGACTCCCATCGGAAGAGCTGGAGGAAGTGTCTGGGGTGAAGGAAGTCTGGGCATCTCTGCTGAGGCTGCTGCCCCCGCAACCCGGGAACGGATAAGCGGCGGACGATGGATGGATGGATGGATTCCCTCTGTGATGAAGTGTTTGCCTTTCTGCATGTTGTTTTGTTGTAATTAACATTTTATTAGAACAAAGTACAAACGCTGATCACAAGTACGATGTTGTGTATAATCTAAATAGAAGAAGAATGAATTCAAACCCTATTTCCAATGGAAATAGTACAAAGGTAACGTTGAATATATGCAGTCACAAGATTTCAGATCAACATCAGACATCAGATCAAAATCAAAGAACAACCAGGCCTAAATATAAGTAATTCCACCCTGAGATACAACACATGGAATATTACAATATTTCAGTATTAATTATCATTAAACAAAACAAAAAAATTCAAAATGCATAAGCAGCGATGAAAAACGAGGCCCATCCTTCCTCCTTCCAGAGGATTCAGAGATCTGGAGCAGCCAGTTGTTGCCAATCACAAAAACACTTGACTGGTCTGGAGCATTCAGATGGAGAAGCGTTGTTTCCTTCATTCAACAGTGAAAACGATGATTCACAAGTGGAAAAAATAAGTGAAAAAGTTGCCTGTCTTCTCCCAGAAGTAGATTTTCCAGCAAGTTCACTGATGAACAACGTTCAGGAAAGAAATACAAACTGAACAAGGTATAACCTGTTAATACCTTATTAACAGGTATTAACTACCTGTTAATAAGCAGGAGTTGCAGGAGAAAGTCTGTTCTTTTGAACAGCATCGCTTAGCTTTGAAAAGCTGCATTTGAACAAACCACAAGT
>NC_084605.1:16982231-17154731 GCF_033807715.1 Cololabis saira | reverse complement strand
CATATTTCTGCCATGTACAGGAACACAGCTCCAGATCACCTCTGATACTATGGAGCTTCATGCTGACAGGAAGTCGGACGGCCCCTCTCTCTTCTTTAGCCTAGAGGACACAATTTCCAAAAATAATTTCAGTTTCCAATTGGTCAGTCAACACAACCGTTTTCACTTTACTTCAGTCCGTCTTACAGTAAATGAGATTGGACCACAGAGAAGGTGCAGCTTTTCTGTACCTTATGTAAAACCATTTTTCATTGGATGGTGGGTTTTAACTTAATTTGTGGTTGCTGTGATAAGCTGAGTTCAATTACAGAGATTTTCAGGAGTGTTCCTGAGCCTCTGCAGTGATTTCCACCACAGACTTATGTCTGTTTTCAATGCTGGCCCGAGGGCCTGACGAGCCTCAATGTGCAGAATTGGTTTTCAGCCTTGTATGTAACCCATCTGGATTCTTGGAATCTTTTAATGATATTTAATGATATTTCTAACATGTTGTCAATGAAACCAGTTAGGCATTGAGGCATGATATGTACTGCCAGTTGTTCTTTTGGTTTTACAAAACTTTTCTAGTCTTATATTGCTGCTTTGCCTCTTTTTCTTTTCTTTTGTTTCTTTTTTGTTGATAACGTGACAGATAAAAATACACAACTATACATGCTCCATGACCAAAACACTTCTCATTTTTTACATTTGAGATGTTGTCTTTGCACGCTTTAGGATTTAAATCAATTGCATATGCATCTCCATTATATGTTTTTATTTAAATATTATGCAGTATCCCATCTTTTATGTAAAATTGGTTGTGGGCAAAAATAACAGGAACATATTTTTCAGCTTATTCTGTCGCCTCTTTCCAAATTACTCATCACTTTGCTAGTTTTTTTTTTTCTTTATAAATGTCAGAAGGAAATAAGTGCAACCATATTTGAAAGCGTTTCCATTTTTACGTCAAAGCGTGTGCCTGTGCCTGAGATGTCTCGGGTTGGCTCACTGGTCGGCTCCATTCTTGGCTTGTGCTCATGTGCTTTTGTTTTTAAGTGGGAAATAAAGTGACTTACTTGCTTTGACGACAACAAAATCGCATTACGTGTGAGCAAGAGCCCGGAGGGAAGCTGTGCTCTCATACATTTTAATACAAATGTGGTCTGAATAAAAGGTGATAATTAAGATGTTTGATGTGAAGATTTTACCAGCACATTGAACGTTTTTACGAAGCTGATATTCTCCAGAGAAAGAAAGGAGTTTAAAGCCAAGTATAAACAAAACACTCATGGTGAACTGCCATGGATGTGCTAGAATCTAAATAACTACCTACTCAAATCTTTTAGGAGTAAATGCATTGTGTGTGTGTGTGTGTGTGTGTGTGTGTGTGTGTGTGTGTGTGTGTGTGTGTGTGTGTGTGTGTGTGTGTGTGTGTGTGTGTGTGTGTGTGTGTGTGTGTGTGTGTGTGTGTGTGTGTGTGTGTGTGTGTGTATCTGGCAGTCCAAAGCATGATGTCCGTCTCAAAGTCTGACTTTGACACAATTCTCCACAGGCTGGTTCCAAAGCTCTCTAGGATATTGCGTTTGTTGTATAAGGAATATCACGAGCCTGGTAATCTTGATTGGGGATGACAATGTCAACAAACTATTTTTACCCAGCTCATCGCGCATTAATGCCCTCAGGACACCCCACCCCATTTCATCTCTTACCCGCCCAAAACCTTTCTGGTTATTAAAACATGCTCTCAAGGTAATCTGCTTCCCATCTCAGGTAACCGTGCACTAATCTCTATGTGGGTCTGTTTGCTCTCGTTGTCTCCCTGCTGTTGGAGCTGCAACAAACCAAAAGAGTGACTCTATAAAGCAGACATGTATGGAAATGCCACTCCTGTGTGACAATGGTAGAATATCTGTACCTCGACGGCATTCACACATCACTTTGTTGAAGGAAAGAGATTGGCTGTCACCAGAAAGAGGATCTGATGACCCGTTAGGAGATGAGGGGCACACTTGTCTACGAAACCTCTGGGACAAATGTTCCGGTGGCATGCTCTCACTTCTGATCGGCTGACAGAACCTGACAGAGAACCTGACCTGAGGATAAAGCCATCCTTCAAATCTTCAGCCCCCTCACCCCCCAGCCACCTTCATGCCAGAGCTGACACGCAGACCCGGTGTAACTTATCCTTTTTAAACCTGGAGGCCTCTTTGAGGTTTCTCTTTTTCAGCCTTGCATGGTATTTTGAACAATGAGAACCAAGGATTGTCTATTCTGAGTATTGATAACCAAATGTGCTTAAGTGTTTTTGTTGTTTTTTTTTTGCTCTGTGAGGCTGAGAAATCTTGGGGTTAGTTACACTGACAATACTGTCAAGTTTTTCAGAAAGCCCAGAGGTTTCCTGCTTTAACATTTTTTTTTTTTTGCTTTAACATTTAATTCATTGCCAGTCTGAGCAGCTCAGCTGTTTGCTTCAGAAAGGTTCAGAAGTCTCCTTTTTCGGTTTTTTGACTGCCTCATATTCTAAATCATTCAGTATTTTACTGGCTTGCTCACAAGAAATGAAAAACATATTTATGTACAGTATCTATTCATTAGTATTATTATTAGTGGGTAGAAGTAGTAGTATATATTTATTTATGCAGTAGCACAAATGGGCATGTATAAGGTATGTTTAGGTTTGTGTGCTTTTTTAAGTATATGCACGTCCATCTGTGCATGCATGCTTATGTGTATCACTACTTGTATTTTTCATATTTTTAATGATATGTTTATCATTGTTTATCCATCATTTCCCCACGCCCTCCACCCCCAACTGAAACAAAGATATTCAATTATGTATACCAAACACACACTCACATCCAGACACACACATATGTAAGTTCATGTACGCATGTACACACACACACACACACACACACACACACACACATGCATACTCACTAATTTGAGTATATGAAGAAAGAGCTTTTGTTCTTCTTTTCCTTTAGTGATACATATCCATCCGTCTTATGTTGAAGTCTGCCCTTCTGTAATAATCCACCTCCCGTTGACTGACATCACAACACATCACACTGCACACACTGCACTCATCACTGTCTAGTCTCTTTCTCTGTCCTGTCCTTTCATGTTTCACTTTGGTACCAGAACCAGGTTTTTATCTGTTAATAAAGTATGTTTGATCAGTCTGACAAGAGGACTGCTGTCGCACACGTTCACTCTCACACACACATACGCATAAAAATTAACAACTGCTGCAAGATTACGAGGTGTATATACTGGCAAAAAGGTTTTTGCAAATAAAAAAAGAAATGATAAACATGACATCTTCCAGACTATTTAGCACCCTGTATCATGTGCAGCCATGCTTGAAATGACACATATCATCTCTTTTGTGTCGATACCATTCATTATTATTTAAATTGCTTTAAAACATTTTTTTTTTTTAATTATATCTTTCAAGAGAAAATCAACTCCTACATGTAGGTTGATCGTTCCAGGGCTCCAGCTTGAGTCTTTGCTCCATTATAAAATGGAAGCAGAGATTCCCACATCTTTCAGGAGCAGTTTTATACAAAATGAGCCTCAAGTGGTCAGGTCACTTGTGGATAAATGGGGGGTCTAAATGTAAAGAATAATTACACTGCTTAGGCACAACGTGGCAGACGGCCCTGACAGGCGAAGTGTGAAAAATCACAGCTTGTAGAACCACCTCTAATGATATCTCTCCTTATTAATCTCAAAAGCAGAAAAGGTCACTGTGCCACTACTGATGAGCAGGAACATGCATGTTGAGTTTTTTTTCCAAGGACTAAGCTGAAAAACAAAATGAAGAAAATATGAGAAAAATCTAAATGGGTCAATTCATCTTTTAGTAACAACTTCCTGTCTGTTTTTCTCTTTTCTCTGCACAGATAATGTTTATAGGAAATGTCTTGCAAATGGGACCTGGGCACTGAAAGGAAACTACTCCATGTGTAAGGCCATACTACACGAGGAGGTGAGACTTTTCCATGTGCATGCGTCCTGTTTAATGAGGTTTTTGCAACCATCTTCCAAGCCACTGATATGCACATTAATCATAAACTAACAATAAATGCAAGGTGAAGGCTTATTTATGGTAGATTCAGGTTAGGTTAGTGCAGCCTTTAAGGAACACTGAAGGGAAAAACTAAAAATTCAAAGCATGTGCTGTGGATAAACCAAGAGCATCACTTGAAGAAAACGGCTTCAAAAGCACAATGAATGTTTTGAATCAAATTTGAAATTAAGGTCATGTTCCCTCAGGTTATTGAGGCATGAATGCTTTTATATGTACAGTATGTGGGAGCTTGAAATCCTCTTATCAACCTGCAGGTCCTCTTCTTTTAAACATATGAAAAGTGATTCATGTCTAAATTCCTCAGATGAACCAGCAGACATAGCAGCGATTTTGCTACGTAGCACTGTTCCCTGGAGACGTGCAGGAGCTCTGCCCCAGATTTTTATCCATTCACATGTTGCTCTAATCTTTGTTTCAGCCTCCACCTGAATAATGTTTTTAGTGTAATTATCATGAGTTCTCATTTTAGTTTGGGTTTAATGGAGATTTACACGCGGACCAAACTGTAGCCGTAACAATGACATATCTGATGCATTTGTTCTGGTTCTAAAAGAGAAAATTAAATAATAAAAGCTTGACTCAGCATCATCATCTGCTAAAACTGAATATTGAACACCTGAGGTCTGTAATGTGTCCTAAGTTTATTATGCTCTATTAGTTTTAGACGATGCAGTGTGAATCCTTGCCCTGAATCTCAGAGAGGAATCTGACAAGGAGCCCAGAACTCCAATAAAACACCAAATTCAAACATTGTAAGCCCATCTGTAAAAAATGTCATCAACTCAGCTCAGAACTGATCTTTTTATATATTTTTGTCTTTGGACGAAAAAGAAAGAAAACTCAGGAATGTCCCGAAATAGTTGAGCACTGTAGTGTTTGATGCAGGTAATTAGAAAACAACTAATGCAGTATTTGACAGGGACTTTTTGAGCCATGAATTAATGCACATGTGATTCCAATAAAAGTTCCCAACAGCAGGGAGATGAGTGCTATTTTGTTTCACTTAACTCAATCACCCTGACTGTTTGCATTGCTATCAGCACAACTGGAGAAGTTATGCATTACAAAATATTCATGAATAAAACACCTTTTTGAAAGTAGGGTTGATATGCATCAAGCTGATGTCAGATTGATGCAACAGACCTACATAAGTGACCTACATCTGCATGTGAAATGTGCATCTGCATTACTCTGAAGTTAAACGCCCTTGTTGTTGCTGAGAGTTCAGATTCTTCTTCAACTAAAGTAGAGATGTTTGATATAAGTCCAGGGGTCCGTTTCACAAAGCAGGTTTAGTGAAACTCTGTTAACCCTGAAATGAGGGAAACTCTGAGTTTTCCGTTTCACAAAGGGAGGTAACTCAAACCAGAGAAAGAGAGGTAACTCTAGCCTGTTTCACAAAGAGAGGTAACTTAAGCTCTCGGTCAGTTACCGTAGTAACAGACGCTCTGAATCCAACCTGGTCGGGACCAGGTTTATCTCAATGAACCTGGAGTTTCTCTGTGTCTCCGCCTCTTTCAGAGCCACACGCACATTTGATTTCCTCATTCATTCAGTCAGCGGGCGAGTTTTGGCAAAGTTCTGCCGTCTGTCATTAAAAACAGAGTCAGTATATAGAAGTCCATTGTCACGAACATGGCATGTCCTTTTAATGAAGACACAATTGATGAAGGTGCAGCATTAATGCGCAGAGAATTAAATATTCGTCGGGAGATGGTTATCAGACCGCGTAATACATGTATATTACATATTCTCATTACAGGCAAAGCAATATATGTTAATCCTTTATTTGTTATAATTTTGATGATTGAATTGTTTAATGATTTCATAATATATTCAAATTTTTTGAGATTTTTTATTTGGGGTTTTCATAAACTGAGCCATAATCATCAAAATGATAACAAATAAAGGCTTGAAATATCTCACTTTGCATGTAATGGGAAATAATATTTGTTTCACCTTAAGTTGAATTTACTACGAATTAAGTTTTGCAATATATTCAAATTTTCCGACCTCCACCTGTATATTATTACATAAATAAATAAGAGCATAATATGTGTCTGTATTGGTTCAATACGGAACGCAACTTTTAATTCCCAATTACGGAACAATTCCGTATTTCAAGGGACGGGTGGCAAGCCTAATAAACCTGTCCAGCCCTTAAAGGAGTTCCACAGGATTGCAGGTGAATGATGTAGAGATCTTTTGAATTAATTTTATATTATATTCTGTGCTGCGGTATTACTCTTTTTTCGAAAAACATGTTCAAATTTGCCGTATGCGCGCATTAAAATCTCTAATTCCATTTGGGTGAAAAAGGACACGGCGTGAAGTATGTGGATCTTCAGATGCAAACTAATGTTTCCTCAAAGGGATTTTGTAAATTGAAATGTTAAATAAAGTTAAAAAAAAAAAGAAAAAGTATGTGGATCTTTTGTTGTCGCCGGTTGCCATGGTGAATCGTTGTATCAGGGCTCCATTAATGCTGGCTTTTGATAGTTGTGGCGCACTCCAGGTGAAACTACTTAGAGTTGAGTAAATTAACTCAAATCTGCTGTTCTGGAACCGAAAACTCAGAGTTTCCGATCTCAGAGTAGATCAACTAAGAGTTCAGGATTAAACTCAGAGTTTGTTGAACCTGCTTTGTGAAACGGACCCCAGGTCCATAGTGAGCTGAAAACAGCTAGAAAGCCAGTGTTGTGCATGAACGCGTTCATTGAACACGTTCATTTCTGTGAGAACGTTGAACTGAACGCAACATATTTACACATAAAGAACTTGAACGTGAACTTGTTCATTCTGCAGATCATGAACTGGAATTTGAACTGTTCAGATTATGTGAGTTGCAGCTTCACTGTTTAGGTCCAATTATTACGGAATAATCCTTCTCATTTCACCAGCGAGCACATTTAAAATGCTCGACGAGCCTGTTGCAGTCTTTACGAATGTAGGCTGATTTATGGTTCCGCGTTACACCAACGCGAACCTACGGCGTAGGGTACGCGGCGTGCGGACCGTATGGTTCGCGTCGCCGCGTACCTTACGTCGATTTAACGCGGAACCATAAATCAGCCTTGACGGGTGAAGAGAGACATTGCAGACGCAGCGTCAGCGAGCCGTCAGATGATGATCAGTTTATCATTATCTGCGGGAATTTTACACATCGTCTCCCAAAGAGTCTGACTGTAGGAAAGTAACCTTTCTGTGCAAATTATGTCCACCTGCGCTGAGAAAACAAGTCCGAGCGTCTGCCTCGTCAACTTCAAATTTGAAACGTCATGTGGAGTTAAAGCATCAGTCCAGTGTGAGGAAATATCTGCGAGTCCTTAACAATCAAAAAAGTTCCCAGAAAGACCAAGAGGTCTGATTTCCCAGTAACAGTTTTCCTTGCATCATCACACGTGATTCTAATTAATGGCCGTCATAAGCTTGTCATCCAGGTCTGCACAAGTCTGTTAATGACAGTCATTTATATCAGGGTTCTGAGGGGAAATATCTAAAACATGCAGGACAGGGGGTCCTGAGGACCAGGGTTGGAGACCACTGGTATACGGTGAACAGTTTTAGGATAGGGGGGGTTTTCATTCGTACTTCTCACCTAAAAATATTGAAATGAACTGAATTTGAACTAGTTCAAAATGAAAATGGTGAACTATGAACGTGAACAGTTCATTTTTAAACTATGTGAACTGAACTTTGAACTAGTTCATGAGAAGTAGGAACCTGCACAACACTGTAGAAAGCAGGTGCTTCCAAACTGAAACCACCCCAACACTGCAAAGAGGGAAGATGCTGGTGGAGGTGATGGTTTTGAGCATTGCGCTACAAGGACTGAAGTGTAGCACAGCTTGCTGTGATGTGAGACAGGACAGCCAGATACACTTTAAATCTGTGTTTTAGTTAAAGCAGTGTTTCACATAAAGACGTGTGCCATGTGCACGTGTGTCACACATTTGCAGTCTGCGCTTACATTTTGGGGAAATGCGTATCAGAAGGTGAAGCTGGTGTAAATGATACACCAGAAGCTCTGCATCTCTAAATTCAGCTTGTTGTGATGTGAGAAACATGTTTTTAATCCCATGATTGACCAAAATAGCAAATCTTTATTTTTATTTGTTTAATTTATTTGTGTATTTAGGCACTATATCATATTTTCATATTGGCGCTGAGGCTGTCTTTTGTGCACAGAGATGCTGCTTTAACAGTTTAGAATTTTGTTCTTGTACCTCCGCTGTAGGAATAAAGTCCAGAGTAATATTTCCTTTCATTTTTACAAGTCTTTGCCATATAAACATGGTATTCTACTCCAAGTAAAAATATATTTTCTATTTGAAAGTTGCCTTAAATCATTCATATTTTGTGTTATTTTCACATCTGTGGCCATGTACTAGTGCTGTTGTTTATGTGGTACAACTGCATCTTTTAAACATGGTTTGAAAAAATAATCACATTAAGATGTTGAATTGAATTAGATGGCCAAACCCTGAAGTAAAAGCGCTCGGCTTGTTTCACCTGCCTGCAACTGCTGGACTGCAGCATGTCTATGACCTCAAATGAAAGAATAAGTGAATACATGCATTTTCTCTGCTACTAATCTGCATGACAGTATTTATTTACTGAATATCACCATTTACAATAGGCACGTAGGTGACCGGGACAAAGTACAAAAACGGGTCGTACTCTGCCTTTATGGCTCCGGTAGTACCTTGAGGCACACAGTCTGTGTTTACCTGGATGTGCAAAGCTCCTGTGGAGACACAGCATGCTGCTCAGCTAGCTTGAATATTTGATGTTTCCCTCAGTTGAGAATATTACATCACAAGTTTTTAAATCTGATCAAATCAGAGTTCTTACTAAAGCGTTGTTGTTGTTGGTTTTTTGGGTTTGTTTGTTTGTTTATTTTCAGTTATTCATTTGAAGTTTAATCTTAGAGAGGTTGTCTTCCTCCGGAACACAAGCAGCAAGCTGCTTTCACCCGGAAAGGACCCTGATAGCTGATGCCTCTGCCTCCCAATCTGCTTTGGAAACTCTATGAAAAAGAGTTGAACAGTCCAGCCACAGATCATTATGTACAACTGTTTATAAAGCTGCTCCATTCAAAGACACAAAACAGTCAGAGGTAAAAAGGATGCCTTGAATTGTTTCTCTAACAGAAACAATTTTGTGAGCATGCTCTTGAAGAAATCACTATTGAAAGTTAGAGCTATTGTTTTACTGTTAATAAGTGGTTCCAACTTCACAAACTTTATTAGACCTTTTTTTCAAAATAAGTGAGGTTACTTTAAATTTGTGCAATATCACTCTTTTTCTGGCTTTGTTGAACTCTATGAACAACACCCAGGGGGTCATCTCTGCAGATTAAAGGGTGGACGTTGAGGCTGTAGCGATGCAAGCAAGATAATCGACTTTGATTGGAAAAATGTTTAGCTCGTGTTTTGGTCGGCTCCGAGTCGGTCTTGTGTTTCGTTAGTGGTTTTTGTTGCAGATTTCCAGTGCTCGACGTGTCCCCCCCCAAAAAAAAAAAAACTTGCTGGGTTTGTATGTATGTGTATATATATATGTATGTGTATGCGTATGTATGCGTATATATGTATATATATTAAATATAGTAACAATGCACATATATATGCCTTAGGTTTCTACCAGCATGGTATCAACCATTAATATGTGTGCAGGGAATAATGTTTACGTACAGTTGCTGCTCATTGCTGTATTGGCACACTATTTGATTATTATAAATGTTTTGATTCTTTAAATGTGTTTATAATGATGAGAGTTAAGCAACATGAATGATAAAATCTCCAACCACAATGACTTTCCAGTATCTGTATTGAGTTTATCAATTACACATCTGAATTTATTCTTGACCAAAACTTTTAAATGGCTTCCAATCCAACAACAAATGCAACTACTAGCCCAAGGACGACATGTCAGTCTTAATGCTGGTGTCATGCCACATTTCTGACTGTAGAGCTGCACGTGTACCAGGGTTTGGTCCTCACCGGGTGTCTCAGTGGGGTCCCAGCTGCTGGGGATGAATTGTAAAACAGCTAATGGGATTAGCTATACTATGTACCGCCTCATGATTCAGTGGCTCTGGCGAGCTTACCTCCTCACCTCCAAAGCTTAAAAAAAACAAAAACCACAGTTAATACTCACCATTACTATGAAAGGAAGCAGACAAGTAGCTAAGGAGCTATCACACTGAGCAAATGAAAGCAGAAAATGCAGAGAAAAAGAACACATATCCTAAGTTACTGGTCCTTGGATATTGCATCAAAACATTCAAGAAAATATGTGCTTCAGGTGAACACAAGTGTGTTACAGAGTATTACAATGTTAGTGCTACCACAAGAAGAAATGTTATTTACTTAGTACGTAGCCAAAAAGAGCTACAACTGTAAGAGAGCACCAGTAAAACAAGAAGTGATATGATAGTAAAAAATTTCAGCCACCTGCGGGAGGTCCTCACTGGATTTAAAACTGCAGCAGGTAGAATCATCAAAAGAACATAGATGAGATCTTAATTCAGGGGAGATTTTTGTTCACATGAATTTGAACTCTCAAAAGCCTAGAACAAGGCAGCTGGACCTCCTTTTCCTTTGTTTGTGAAGATGTTTCCACTCGTCTCCTGGTGAAAGGTGAAGTTCCAGAAAAAAAGGAACAAAAGTCCAGTTGTTTGAAGTTGTTACCACGACCTGGATTACACCAGCAGATCGAGTATTGTAGTAGTTTTTTAATGTGACCAAAAGCTGCCCAGCTATCGTTCTTCCTTTGTCACAGAAATGCATCCTAGGATGTGAAAGTTTGAAGAACTCAAACTGACGTAGAGCTTTCTAAGTTGAACGGGCCAAATACTGGCTCAGAGCGTCAGGTTGTGGATTTAAAGGCCATGTTATTGATATTTTAGTACCGATTAAGTCCAGGAAGTAACACACACTGTTCTGTGAAAAGTCAACGGTTGCAGAACTATGTACCTGCAACCTATGAACCGAGAAAGTCCAAGTCAGAGGAGTCGCTACTGTCAGTGGTGAACACTGGACTGATTTGTGGAGAATCAGTGATAAAGAGGCAATAACCCCCAACACCTACCCCATTTGAAGCTGTGAATAACAGATGACAGGGTGTACCATCGCCGGAGTGACTAATTTTCCCTCCAAAAAGCTGCCTTGGCTGAGGTTTTGAGTATATCACAGCAGGACCACCAATGAGACAGGAGCTTCACCGTTTAACGATGTTAACTCAGTTACAGAATCGACTGTGTTTGTTTCCTTTGGCTGAATGAACTTCTCTGTTCATGACCAGCATCTTCAAGGCTGCAGACAGCTGCTGATTTTCTTTACTTTTGAAACCCAATTTTATGTACTTTTTAAAATAATTTTAATCAGTCAACAGATTTTCTGTGATGGCAATCATGCACATTTAATTGGGCCTAACTCCAACTTTAAACATTGTTGACAGTGAAGACACGTCCCCCCGTGTTGTAGGCATTTTGTTTCACAGATCTCTGAAGATAAAGGAACATTTTCAGGTCTCTTGTTTAGTTCTTTCTCAGAGTCTCTGTCTCCAATCGATTCCCATCAGAAGATAGATATAGAGTGTCTGACCTTTTAAAATTGTTTATTTGATTTTCCTTTTCTCTCTTGTGGACATACATCAGGGGGTGGCAGTGACTGCTTGACTGACATTAGACATTAGAGGAGAAAAGGGGGAAGTAGGTCATCTGTAAAAGTATTTCTTCAAATAAGGGATGTTGGGCTGTTTGTTAAAAGACCATAGTGCGCCTAAGACACCCATGAGAGCCACACCTCATACCATCACTTGTGAGCTGAAGACGCTGTCACTGCCGTCGTCGCTAATATTTGTTCAAACCAGTGGTGTTACCAGGATGCCAGGTGTGGGGGGGCATTAGTCTTACCCGGGGGGGCAAAAAAAAAGTTGCAATGCTCAACTAGTGCAAAATCCACTGTAGGCCTACTGCACCTTAAAACATGTTTTGTTTTCTCCTCTCTCAATTAAATCCATAACTGAACATATGAACATGCAGGCGATAACATTTTTTTGTTTTGTTTTGTTTTTTTCTAAGGTGATAGAGAAGGTAAAGACACAATCAAAGGTAGACCTTAGAACACATCCATAACTAGGGTTGCCACCCGTCCCGTAAAATATGGAATTGTCCTTTATTTGAGAAAAAAATGTTGCGTCCCGTATTGAACTAATACGGGGCGCGATTTGTACCGTATTTTCATTCACTTTTACACCATATCCTAGTTGAATTATTGAAATAAATTAACTTTTACACCATATTCTAGTTGAATTATTGAAATAAATTAACTTTTACACCATATTCTAGTTGAATTATTGAAATAAATTAACTTTTACACCATATTCTTCACCTGTAGGCTATATTACATCTGGGCTGATATGGACATACGTAGCATAGGAGGATATTTCAGTTGCTAGTATGGTTGGCTGTCTGTACAGTCATGACAGTTCAATGATATTAAAGCACTTTAAACTTTAAATCAAAGCATTTTGTTTTTTCATATAAAATAAACAAATTTTTATGCAGTTTAGAAGATTTGGGGCTTTTTTTTTTGGCTCCTGCGCTGCTGAAATCAGGGCGTCCCTTATTTCTATTTCTGAAAGGTGGCAACCCTATCCATAACTGAACATATGAACATGCAGGCGATAACATTTATTTTTTATTTTTTAAGGTGATAGAGGAGGTAACGACACAAAGGTAGAACTTAGAACACAATGAGATGTGCAGGTGATAAAGCAACAGGTTAGGTTACAGGTATATCCTTATTATCTTCTCTTCTTCTCTGCAATCTTATTATGAGCTTTTTTATGAGCCACCTATGCATCTCACTCTCACTATATAGTGCTTATGTGACTAGGTTTATGTAATTATAACCCCAATGGGCTGGCCAACAGCAGGTAGCCGCTACCTAGCTGTGTTGCTAACACGTAGCACAACACACAACGGAGGACACACAGATGACATAGAAATAGACCGTTCCACACTGTTTTCAATAGAGATCACTGCTAACTGGGTCAAGCGATCATTGCTTATACTCGAACGAAGGTATGTTTTGATGAGCTTCAGCTTACTGAAGGATCTGTCAGCAGATGCAACCGTCAGAGGTCAGGATGGTCAGGAATATTCTGACGGCTACTGTCAAATTTGGAAACACCAAATCAAGATTCTCCTGTATGAGGAAATTTAACTTTAAATTTCACCTTGTAACCCTTCAGTAGACGGCTTGCTGGGTTTATCTCTAGAATACTATCTCTGGAAACATCACAGGTAGTCACAGGATGATTCCTCCAGCTCAGCTTTTGTCATGTGCTCCATTTTAGTGATGAATTTAACTTCCTCAGACACAAGCTGAAGATTGGAAAACCTGTCAGACAACTCTTGCAGAACTGTGTCGACAATGATATTAAAAACCATGCACCTAAAGTGCCTCTTGGGTTCCTTTTCATGATAGAGGACACAGGTTGGTCAGCAGAAATTCAGACCATACTGAGCATCTAGGTTTTTGTGCAACAAGCATTTTTAATAGCTTTGAATAAATTGCAGATCTTGCTTATGCAATTTGTCCAATATGAATCATATTTAGATATTAATCACTTAGGGTCAAGTGGCTGTTCCTACACTTCCACCTAATATTAGACCAACCTGTTGGCTTCCCCTGTCTGTCCTGATTCTCTCTCTTCCTCTCTTCTTTCTTTCCATCCTCAAACCTGAATGACATGAGCTTTGTGTTAAGGAGGTTTCAAAATCCAGCAGTCAAACCACATAAAAAACATAACATTTTGATTTTAATTGATATCCCTGTAGGATATCAGTTACTGATTAGACACTGCATATTATCAACTCATCAGTTATATCCCAGTGAAGACAATTAAACTCATCACTCCCAAGTTCTGATTTATCTGTTTTATGATTCACCATTTAGTTTAAACAAATGATAACTGTCTGAACCCCTCACCGCCCCCCCGCCATCCCCGCCACCCACACACACACACACACACACACACACACACACACACACACACACACACACACACACACACACACACACACACACACAGACACACACACACACACACACACACACACACACACACACACACACACACACACACACACAACCACAAACAAGTTCCTTTATTTTTCTTGCCATTATCTGTTACTGATCAACAGGACAACATTAACCTGTCATTTTACTAGTAGTAACTAGCTTCAGCTAACCTGAATAGCCTATTTACAAGCCTCCTCTTAGGGACACAACTCACCTACTGTCTTTCAACTACTTTGAAATGCTTTGTTTCATCCCCATAAAATCTTCCTCCTTCTCCCTCTCCCGTTTTCGGGTTTGTGTCCCCGACAGCTTTTTTTCTGCTTCTCCATAAAGTTACTGTCAATTCAAACACTTGCGCTCCAGCGCGTGCTCGCGGGCGTGCAGTGTGTCAGGAACGAGAGGAGAGGAGGTGAAGGAGCTGAGGCGCATAATCACTGACGTGCTGCTGTTATTAATCATATAAATTACACATAAACGCTGTTAAATACTGAAAATTAACACTCCAGATAATTTCCCGTCGCTTTGTGCATAGTAACCACTTTTTGCACCACTGCATACTCAGTAATAGATGAATGATATCACATGCGTCGTGCCCAGACATCCAGTTTTCCTTGGGGGGGCAGAGCGTGTCCGTGGGGGGGGGCACTGCCCCCCCCTGGTAACGCCCCCGGTTCAAACATAAGCTTGAAGTTGTCTGTAACAGTGTAAAGTGCAGAAATATAGCCTCCTCAGTTCACATTTCAAAGTCTGAGTCATAAAAATAATGCTCACTAACAACAATTATAAACTTTGAGCCAAAGCATCCATCCATCCATTTTTTACTGCTTATCTGTTACCGGGTTCCCGGGGCAGCAGTCTTAGCAGAGATGACCAGACTTCCTTCACCCCAGACACTTCCTCCAGCTCTTCCGAGGGGAGTCCGAGGTGTTCCCAGGCCAGCCGAGAGACATAGTCTCTCCAGCGTGTCCTGGGTCTTCCCCGGGGTCTCCTCCCGGTGGGACATGCCTGGAACACCTCCCTAGGGAGGCGTCCAGGAGGATCTGATACAGATGCCCAAGCCACCTCAGCTGACTCCTCTCAATGTGGAGGAGCAGCAGCTCGACTCCGAGCTCCTCCCGATTGACTGAGCTTCTCACCCTATCTCTAACCCTGCGTTCACACTGAAAGCGTCAAAAATTGCCTGAGGCCAGCATCTCGCTGTTTGGAGCGTTCACACTGAAAGCTTCATGTTCTGTCGACACCTGCAGTGGGCGGGACTAAAACTGCGCCGCAGAAGTGGAGAGAACAGTGGGAGCAGCCTACTCATAAAGCGTACACATCTTCAGTTTCCTATTTCACCATAGATTACACTTTGGGACGCCTTCTTTATAGCGTTATTTCCGCGTAGATAGTGAGTTTGATGCTCCTTAACAAGTTTGGTCAACATCAACCGCCAACGAGTCCTTGCTCCCGGTGAACCATAAATCTGCCTAGGCTGATTTATGGTTCCGCGTCACACCAACGCAGAACCGACGGCGTAGGTTTCGCGGCGACGCACACCATACCGCGACCCTATGCCGTCAGCTACGCCGTCGATTTAACGTGGAACCATAATTCAGGCGAAGCTGCAGTCTGTCTGCGCTGATTGCTACACACCGGGTCGGAGCGGATTTGGTCATGATGTTTAACCTGTGTTTTGTGATTAATAAGCACGGTTTTTAATCATTTTGCGTTGGATCAATGTAGCAAATAAAATAGTTCGGACCATCCAGCTCCTCAACCATCAGTTACGTGTTTCACATGAGCAGTTCAGGTAAAAAACGGTAGTCAAATCAGCATAAATGTCAGTTTGCTGGATGAAATATATTAATTCCTGATAAAATAAGTTTGTTAGTGCACAGCTATGCTCATGTACGCATGTTAATGAGTGTACGTTTGTGTACATGAAAGTACAATCTGCATTGAGGCTTCTCGCTTCGGGAATCCCGGTCTGTGATTGGATGCTGCCTCGGCATCGCCGCTGCTCATTTGCATAAAGTTCAGATTTTTCAACTTCAAATTGACGTGCTGCTCCGGCCGCTCCAGCCGGTCCCGCCGCTTCTCGACGCGCGTTTTCATAGACAATGAATGGCAGCCGGCTGCCTATGACGCCCGTGACGCTTTCAGTGTGAACGCAGGGTAAGGGAGCGTACAGCCACCCTGCGGAGGAAACTCATCTCGGCCGCTTGTATTTCGATCTTGTCCTTTCGGTCATTACCCAAAGTTCATGACCATAGGTGAGGGTGTGAGTGTAGATTGACCGGTATATTCGAGAGCTTCGCCTTTCGGCTCAGCTCTTTCTTCACCACGACAGTCCAGTACACCGACCCCATAACTGCAGACGCTGCACCAATCCGTCTGGCAATCTCACGCTCCATCTTTCCCTCACTCGTGAACAAGATCCCGAGATACTTGAACTCCTCAACCTGAGGCAGGACTTCTCCACCCACCCAGAGAAGGCACGCCACCCTTTCCCGGTGGAGAACCATGGCCTCCATTTTGAAGGTGCTGATTCTCATCCCCGCCGCGTTGCACTCGGCCTCAAACCGCCCCAGCACATGCTGAAGGTCCCTTCACCACCAGGTTCTGGGGTTGCTGCCACGACAGGCACCAGAGACTTTAATGTCCACAACTTCGAGCCGCCGCGTCGACAATGGAGGCAGAGAACATGGTCCACTTGGACTCAATGTCCCCTGCCTCCCTCAGAATCCGTGAGAAGTTCTCTCAGAGATGAGAGTTGTAGACTTCCCTGGCAGAGGGCTCAGCCAACAGTCCCAACATACCCTCACAATACGTTTGGGTCTGCCTGGTCTGTCCAACTTCCTCCTCCGCCAGCGTATCCAACTCACCACCAGGTGGTGATCAGTTGACAGCTCAGCCCCTCTCTTTACCATAGTGTCCAAGACATGCGGCCAAAGGTCAGATGAAATGACGACAAAGTCGATCACTGACCTCCGGCCTAGGATGTCCTGGTGCCACGTGCACTGATGGACACCCTTATGCTTGAACATGGTGTTTGTTATGGACAAACCGTGACTGGCACAGAAGTCTAATAACAGAGCACCACTCGGGTTCAGATTGAGGAGGCCGTTCCTCCCAATCACGCCTCTCCAGGTATCACTGTCATTGCCCACGTGAGCGTTGAAGTCCCCCAGTAAAACAATAGAGTCCCCAGTTGGAGCACTATCAACTACTCCTCCCAGGGGCCCTAGAAGGCCGGGTAGAGAGCCCACGTCCCGTTCCCGGGCTGAGCCCGACCGGGTCCCATGAGCAACGACCTGGCCACCAGGCGCTCGCCTTCGAGCCCCAACCCCAGGCCTGGCTCCAGGGAGGGGCCCTGAGCCAAAGCAATACTGAAATAAAGCATTTTCAAAGCATTTCTGCATATCAAACCATGGTCGCTTTAGTATTCAGAATATTAGCAGCTTCCACCGTGCGTCTGAAAGGAGTAAAACTGAAATCCATGTGGATCAGTTGGTAAAAGAAACAAGTCAGCCGTTTCTGACCAAAGTAAAGGTAACCAGTGCTGGAGTTGTCGCGGTGAATATCCCAGATGCTTTTTTTAGTTTGTGATTACCTGATCTTTCTTAGTGGATATGTTCATGGATATCATATGTTTCACCAGAATTTGAATTAAAAATGACACTAAAATGTAATCCTGTATGTTTGTACTTACTTTTTCAGTGTTAAAATATATTCAGACTACATTTAAACATAAAAACATAAAAAGATTAATTCTCATTAGTTCTATATGGTTGAAATTGAATTTGTTATTTTCACTTTAAGCCTAAATTCACATTGTTATTTCAAATGTATCATATTTTCAATAGCAATAGTTCAATAGTTTAGAAAAAATTCAACCTTTGCAAAATTCAAACGTAATATTTTCAGTCTCCTGAGATTCACCTGGCTCCACATCCCTGTGTGAAATTCAGCGTAAAAAAAATCCTGGTGACACCTACCGGTATTTACTTCCATAGCTTGCGCCCCAGCAAAGCTGATCGTATCCCTCCTTTTATCAGAGGCTTTCATTAACTGAAGAAGGTAGCTCCTTTACCAAAGGAAGAGTTCTCCATACCTTTTCCTGTCTCTTTTCCTTCACAAAGCATTGTGGGAAGCTGCTGTCCAACTCTGTTATTGAAGTGATGAGGGCCAACATTTTTAAAGGGGGGGACAGGCATGAGCTAAGCTGCATTTGCGGGACAAATATAATGCAACAAATTGCTTCTCTTTTGATGAACAGCATCGCACATATAAACCTATAAATTGCAGTCTATATTGAATTTGGTATCCAGAGGTCCAGCTGGGACGCCTGAGTGGATCAAACACTTATGAGAAAGCTTTTTGGAGGGGAAAAAAGAAATCCTCATTTCCTTTTGGGTCTTGCTTGAGCTTATTTTCCTGAAGTTTTTCTTGTAGAAAAAACGGGAGTCCGTTTTGGTTTTGGCTCTTGTGGCTCACATTTTTGTTGAGACCTGGGGCTAATGTTAGGAGCATGTGTTTTATCTTCCTGTCTTCCTCCTGTCTCTTCTTTTCTGCTCTCCATTTTAAAAGCTCCTGTTAGCTTGATTTATGTCCTGAAGTGTCGGCTGGCCCTGCACGAGTCAAGACTAATTCAATTTTCTCCAGCATATATTAAATAACATGCAAGCAACACTTACTGGACCTTCATCTGTATCGTCATTCCTTACGAGAAGCACATAATTAAAACACCCACAGTATAGATTTGTGCAGGTGTGTGAACTCGGAGGACAATGATGTAAACAAAGCTGGAGTGCAGTCAGTGAAACCAGACAGCCGGTGCAGCTATGACGTCAAAGATGATCATTTAATCATCTTTGACATATTTTCATAGGATCTGTAATTGATTGTATCTCTTTATCCATCATTCCTTAGTCCAATATGTCTGTCTGGTATTATTAAAAAGCAGGTGACTCGTCATCCATCATGAGATGTGGACTAATTTTGCGTTCAATAGATTTTTTTCTCATTTTAAATTTCTGTGGCGCTGATGTGGAAGGGTGGGGGTACCTGATCATGGTCACTGTGGGAAGCTTTCAGTTCTAGCAGTCCCCCCTCCTGCTCCACCTGTCACCCTCTTCTCTGATACACTACCGAACAACACTGGAGCTCAAGAGTCAGACCGTTCTCACCGCACCTCCCTGCTTGCCTTTATTGTGTTGATGCTGATCATTTCCCTTTTGAAAAGCTTCTTTAGCTAAAGAAGTTCAATTATTCTTTTCTTTTGTCTTCCTGAAAGTGCCAGCCATTTTGGCATGAAATCAATGAAATGAATGTGAGTGTGGGTGACTCTGGAGGTCGGTGTTTGGATGCCTGCCTCCCTGAAATGTGTTTGGGCCAGATATTGGTGAGTGATTGTGGTTGTAATGGAGAAAATCAGTCCAATGAATAGATTACGTAAACGCCATCTGTTCACCACGCAGCACTGCTGGGAGAAACAAATAAGTTTAAAGAAGATAAACACAATGTTTTGCAGACCGATGATTTAATTGCTTGGGAAGATCTTAAACCTGAATAGAACTGAATCCTGATTAATTTCAAACATCTGCAAACATCTGTGTGGGACAGTCCTAGAAAATAGTAAAAGAGTTATTGGTTACGATGCAGGTCACACTAAATACTGACTTTTGCGCCTAGAGCCATTTTGTTCTCAACATTGGTTTTATTTTGTGTTTTATTTTGATCTGGAGGTTGTTTCTGTGGTTGATGCTGACTATTCAAAATGGCCAATAATTGCAATTAGTCTGGCAGCGGATTATTATTGATGAATAATAATTGAATAATAATAATAATAATAATACATTTTATTTATAGACATCTTCCGCCCACTCAACGTCTTCATACATAAGACAAAACAAGTCAAAACCACAATAAAATGTCAAGATAAAAAGGAACAAAGTAAAACATAATAGTAAAAGTAGTAAAAGAAACTAAGTGCAAAATTGAGGTCATTCCATCACAGAATGCAATGGAATATACCTGTCTAAACAGGTGTGTTATAAGGTGGGTTTTAAAGGAGGACCAGTTTATTTCCTGTGGTCAGAAGGTCCAAAGAGTTCCACAGTTGTTACTGTATTTTCTGTTTGCATCTTAATATGATCTTCTTCTTGTCCGTCCTGCAGGGGTAGCCACAGCAGATAACTGTGTTCAGCAGAGTTTATGCATCTGGGCATAGCCCTCCCATTTATCCTGGCTTGAGACCGGCACTGTGAGTGGAAGCACAATCATGCCGATGTGGGGTTCAGGTCTTGCTCAGTGACAGTTTGGCATGTGACGGGGCTGGGGATTGATCTGGTCATCTCTACAGAAGAGGTGAATATCAGCCGAAGAGAAGAATATGAGCTATTGACAGAAAGATAAGCTGAAGAGAAGAAGAATGATCTCAAGATAGGAGCATGAGCTGAAGGGACATTAGGATGAAGATAGGAGGAGATGCTGAAAAGAAAAGGATAAGCTGAAGAGAAAATCACAGGCTGGAGACAGAAAGATGAGCTGAAGAAAAAAAAGGATGACCTCAAGAGAGATAAATCAGCTCAAGAGAGAAAACTGAGATGCAGACAGGAAGAAAAGATCAAGACAAGGAGAATGGGGATATAAGCCTTAGATAAGAGGGTGTGGCCATGTAAAAGAGTTAGAATTGAAAAGGCACAGAATTGTTGAAATGTCTAAAGAAGATAAAAGACATAATGATTAACTGAAGCACAAAATTGTAGAAGGGAGAAAAGCAGAAAAGGGGAAGAGGAAGAAGGGAAGGAAGAAGGTGAAAATCAATAGAATAAGAAAGGAGAAAAGTTAGGAGACCAATGATGAGGAGGAGAAAATATATTGGATGAAGAGAAGGGAGGAAACACAGAAGAAGTAGGAAAGGTAAGAGGATGAAGAGGAGCAGGGTATTTGTATGTGCCAAACTTACAGGAAGTAGTTAAAGTGCTCTCCAGAACATTTGCTACACAGTTAAACACACATGCACGAAGTTTTTTTTTGAATTTTTTTTATTAATAGTTATTTATTGTGTTAACCTGTGCCTGCATTTGCGTCCTCTCCAACACAATCTCAGCATTTCTTGTTGTTTTTCTGCTCCTTGGAATATAAGGTAATATTAGCAATAACCCATTTTTGCACGGCCATGTAAACACCAATAACCCCTTTGAATAAACGGAATTTGCTCATATTCCGGTTTTTAAAAACCCGAATATGACCCCTGGGTTACTCCTTTTATAACCCGAATATTTGGTCATGTATACGCCTAACGGAATATCCCGATCAAACGGAACATGAATTTGTTTTCTGCACATGATCTTTTCGCAAGAAATCTTGGTCCTTTGAGTCCAGGACGTACTTCTAAACATGGAGAAACGCAAGACCACGCCACACTTTTGGAGTGAGGAGGAGACTAATCATTTTATAAATGTAATGAAGGATATGAACATTTTGGCATTTGTAGACGGTAGAAAGTACCGGGATAGCGAGATTTACAAGAAGGTGAGCGAAAAGTTGCGCGAAGCAGCATTTGTTTTGGATTTGGATACAGGAAGAAGAAGCGGAAATGACGGGAATTGCGTCATGATGTTCTCTGCGCGTCGTTGGTTTGATCCAGATATCCCAAATGATTCATTACCATGTATACAGGGATAACCCTGTTTGCTCATGCATGTAAATGGAATATTCCGAATGTTTCAGTAACCGGAATATTAGCAATAACCCGAATTTTGACTGCATGTAAACGTAGTCATTGTTGCCAGACATAAACTGGGAACCGAACAGAAATAGTGTGGAGTGATGACGGAGAGCCATCGATCCTTCTGGCATGTCACGTCTGAAATAATCGCTGCTGTTAGAGGTGCCACAGAAACGCTATCATCTGATGATGAACTGCTGTATTTTGTGTAACTCAGTAGGAACAAATACCAGTAAATGTATGTATGTTGTATTGTGTTTTTGCTTTTGTATTAACTGTATTTTATATAATGTGTATGGTATCACTTATAAGGTGACCTTGGGTGACCTGAAAGGCGCCTCTAAATAAAATGAATGAATTAATACATTAATTAAATGTGCAACCCAGCATTAAAACTAAATATTAAATGGTTCCAAAAACTAGTGAAAAAGGTACTCTGTTTGTGTCTATGGGCATGGATGGTGAATTTTGTCAATAAAACACTAAAGTAATATTTTTTGTTGGAGTTGTGTGGTATCTCAGAATCTTGTATCTGCAATGCCATCGTGATCCAATCATAAGACTTTCTCTTTTAAAACAAACCATGATATTGTGCAAACAACAGTTCTTTCATGCTGGCGTCACCAAACTTTATTTGTTCATGCAACTTTCCCCAGGTCCTCGTTCCGCAAAAAAGAAATCAAAGGTTTGTGTCCTGAGGCATGCATCAGCAGATTACTTTGTATTACAGTGTGACAAACTGCCATGAAATGCTTGCTTGTGCTGATGCATGCAAATGCCTGGACACACGCACCCCGCCGTATGTCCAGCATACCTCTAATGGACTCCAATACATCAGTGTTTACTCAGTTTCACAGCAAAAGCGAGTCTCTAGTTCACCTGAACAGAGGCAGTCTCTGGTGATAAATTAACAGTTAAAAGAAAAGTGCTGGAAGGATATTTAGAGCACCTTCATCTGAGCCCCTTATAGTAAAACCGCTCTCCAGGTAATACGCTGATAAAAACTCAACAGCAACATTCATGTTGTTTTAAACGCGTACGCTGTACTACTGGTACACACTGACACAACCAGCAGCACAAGAAAAATCAGGATACTGTGCTACTTTCAGAAAAAGCTAACTCAGATATCCCATAATGCAGAGGGCTAATACAGGCCAAGCAGTCCACCACAAACACCAACATTGCTTTTATGGTGGCAAAACTACACCTCTACCATAGACACTGTGTTATATATGAAGTTTGCAGTGTGAGGTTTAAAAAAACTGCCTTGGTTTCGTTTTGTTTGTTTAAAGTCAGAAATTGTGATAGAACATAGCTCTGTAACCTGGTTTGGAGGAGGGTGTTGTTCTGTATGTCTGTGTTTTGACCAAAACATCTAGTAAAACCTCTGGAAATTCTGGGAACTTTTTAAAAAAAAGTCACACATCTCCTTTAAAGGAGCCGTCTGTAAGAAATGGCCAAAACTGGTACTGCAGTCACTTTCAAAATATTGTTGAGCGGCGTGTACCCTCCCCCTCCTCCCCCCGACCAGAGGTTGCCAGATAGGCTGCAGAATGCAGCAGGAACGTAGGCTGCCATGGCTGCGATAATTAGAGCCGAGCTGGCAACCCGGATGCCGAAACAATACTGACTTAGTGATTGGGAGATAGGTGGAGGGTGGAGCTTCAGGCCAAAACAAAAAATGACAACATCAACATCAGTTGAGGGCTGCAACTCCTCTTTTTAAACTGGAATATCCTGGCTGTTGTCAGTGACATAAGTATTTGAAATGAACATGATTTTTAAATGTCTGTTGACATATCGGGGTCATTTTATGATTCGTTTTATTATTGCTCTTACATACAGCTCCTTTAACTTCTGAAACACAGATGTGTCCAGGACTGCCCATTCACAAATTTCTGGGTTACCATCATGATTATTTCTACCCATTGTCACCTGAAAAGTAGTGACGTCGACAGTGCAGTTCTATAAAGAGGTGTTCAATTTAAAACCGAGCAAAAGCAGAACATTGCAGTGGGCATTACAAAACGATGTTGGGTGTTTTGTCTCAGTCGTCTCTGCGATCAGCTGAAGAAAGATTCTGGAACACCATGTCAACACTTAATGCAGCTGCTTTGCTTTTAAATCCCTCATGAAGTTGGGAATGTTGACCAGTTTTCTGATGAATTTGCAGCTTTCCTGCTCTGGGCTGCTCAGAGAGCTATTGGTTGCTTAGCCCAGTCTCATTCATGTAAATGTCCTTATAAAGCAACCGAACCTCAACATGACTTCTATGAAGAGTGAATTAATTGCAGTGTAGCCGTTTCCGACTTAACGGTGGGGGGGGCGGGGATTACAAGTGTTCAGCTGCACTGCAATCATAATCATGATATGGTCCTCATCTAGCTCTGTGCAGGTGAACGTAATCTGCTTACTGGGAATTCTACTGCACAGGATTGTCTGTAAACAACAGTCTTATCTCTGACCATTTTCTTTGCTGGACCACAAATAGTGCCATGATCAGGTGATGCAGGGAGACAGAGGCTTATTGTCCCAGCCCCGCAAACATCTTGTCCTGGATTGATTATCAAAGCACTGAGCATGCATCAGCAATTAGAAGGAAAAGAATCTACTGACGCCATCCTGTTAGTCCGCTGTGGACTTAAATGAGGTTCAGATTCAAGCTGTCGTACCCAAATATCATGAATGGAACAGATGACGGGTGGGTGGGCGGGGGTAAGGATTTAGTATGTCCACATTTAATCATGGCGTGGACACAGTGGGTTACATAAATCCACTCACAGCACAGATTATTGTTGGTAGTGTGGGACAAAATAAAATCACAGTGGCTCTCTAAGTCACACACACGGATCTTAGGCATTGATTTACTGGAAGATACGGATTTGTTCTGCATAAACTCTTCTAAGAAAGCCATGTGTGGATTCTGCAGGTGGGAGTGTGTGCGTGCTGGAAAACCTGCCAGCGTTATTGTTTCAGATCCATGTGGATAAAGCACTGACATCTGATATGAACTCTGATTACGGTGACGACCATCCTTTACAAGTAAAAGCATGATAGACAGGAGGACTGTGGATGGACAACTGAAGCTGCAGGATCCTGGACCAGAACCTGTGCATGCCTCTAAAACAGTCTCAGAGAGCCTTGTTCATACTGTAATCTCACATTTCCTGTGGATGTGTCAGCTGCACATCCATGATCCCAAAGGTGCTCCATTTGATTGGTATCCAGTGATTATGGATGCCAGTGATGTCTGATAATTTGAACTCTGTGACAGGGAGAATTATCCTGATGGAGGATGATCATGTGGAGAAAATAGTCAGTGAGTACTGAGGGCCGTAAAGTTTGCCAGTGAAGTATCCACCAACAGCAGCAGGCTGACTGCTAATACGAGGCGGATCCATGCTCTCACATCCTGCAGAGACTGGAAGTTATCAGACCAGGCTACCTTCTTCAATCATCTATTGTCCCATTTCGGTGAGCTTGTGTGAATTGTACTTTGTACTATGTTTTTAACTGAGTGATTATTTGAATGACTTTTACCGTTCTGTTCTCTTGGACCAGTCTGACCATGGTCCTGGGACCTTTGGCATCGGCTCTACAAACAGCATGCTTGAAAATTAGCAGCTTCTAATGGCGCTTTTCCACTAGTACCTACTCAGCCTCGCCTCGTCCCGGTTTTGCGCTTCTCCACTAGGGGTGGAGGCGGGTGGAGGCGTGCCGAGTTGATATTTTTTCTGTATCTATTCTGCCGAGGTTCTAAGCGGCTGAGTCGGGCTGCATCTGACGTCATCACACTACAGGCCACCGATTGGTCGGGGGGCGGGGCCGTCAGACGTTTGAATTAGGAAGCGGAAATCAGCGAAAGAGTGATTTGTGGCTTCTTGTTCATTTTATTCGACAGGCAATGGCAGCACAGAAGTCTGTTTCATGATCCAACTCTGAGGTGCAGATGTTCATAAACCTGGTGGCTGAAGAGAGAATTAAAAAGGGATCTAGACGGCGATAAGGAACGACAAGATCTAGGAGCTCTGTCACTTCATAGCTGCTCGCAGCTTCTAGCTGACTTTTCAGCAGCGCCGAGACAAACAAACAAAATAAAGCATTGCTGCTTGAAGCTTCTCTCTCTCTCATTTTTTTTCTTTTAGACATTTTTATTGGTTATAACTTAAGCAATATACACATGTTCACAGTGTTAAAGGTTATAGAGAATAAAGAATACAAGCATAGTGTGGCTGTAACATTCAAATACTACAAGTATACAAGCTCCCTCACCCAGCTATCCCTCCCCCACCCACTACCCACCTCAACCCTCCCGACGATCCCCATTGTCCCTTTGAGTCCAGATGAACATAAAAATGATTGTCCATTATTCCAGTGTAAAAAATTTAATTTAAAAATTAAAAAAAGGAAAGAAAGGGGGAAAAAAGAGGGAGGGGTGTACTATTAAATTGCAAAAATAATAATGAGGGATTTTATGAGAGAAAGCCCCCACTTTAAGAATAATATTCTAGTTGTCATTCAGTGGTGTTTGTAAATTCTCATAATACTCCAAAAAGGGAGCCCAAATTTTCCTAAAGTTTTGTGAGGAGCCTTTAAGGGTGTATCTGATTTTCTCCAGCTTCAAAAAATGCATAACATCTGTAATCCACCTGGTGTAGTTAGGTGGAGCTTGTTCTTTCCAGGAAAGAAGGATGAGACGTCTGGCAATCAAGGAGGAAAAAGCTATAATTACATGAGCTTTGCCTTTAAGGGAGTGTGTTTCAGGAATGAGTCCGAATAGGGCACATACAGGATTGGGGTTGATGACTTTTTGAAGCATTGTGGAATAGGCGTTAAAAATGTTGGTCCAGAATGTGTTAAGTTTGGGGCAGGACCAGAACATGTGGATATAATCTGCTGGTTGACCTTTACAACGAGGGCATGAAGGGTCAACAGTAGGGAAGATTTGGGCTAGTCTTGCCTTGGTCAAGTGTGCCCTCAAAACAATTTTAAGTTGTATCACGCTGTGCCTGGCGCAAGGGGAAGAGGTATATACTGTACTAGGCCAAGTACTGCCTCCCATTGATCGTCTGTCATTTCCTCACCAAGGTCATTCTCCCAAAGTCTCTTAACATCCTGCAGAGAGTGAGGGGTGATATCACATATAGTGTTATAGAGAGCAGAAATTAGAGCCTTGCGGAAAGGGGAAAATGACAGAATATTATCAATTGTGTTGTTTGCTGGAAGATTTGGAAAGGAAGTGATACTTTTCTGAACAAAATGTTTAATTTGTAGGAATCTAAAGAAATGGGATTTTGGAAGATCAAATAGTTGCGAGAGTTGTGCGAAAGATCCAACCTTGCCATCCACAAACAGATTAGAAATAGACTTAATGCCCTTTGTGGACCAAGTACCGAAGGTAGAATCAGAGAGAGAGGGTTGGAAGTTATAATTTGTTTTTAATGGGGGAATGCACTGAAGTTGTTTGCAATTTAAAATGTCTTCTGAATTGTGACCAAATTCTGATTGAGTGACGGACCACTGGGTTAGCGCAAAACTGGGTAAGAGTGGTGGGTGATGGGGCACATAGTATGGAACCTAGATCAACTGAACTATAAGCGTATTCCATTTGCACCCAGGCCTCACGTGCACTGTGTCCTCCCATCCAGTGTAACATTGCTTTAATATTACATGCCCAATAGTAGGGGTGTAACAATATATCGTGCCACGAAATTTCGCGATACAAAAACGTCACAATACGTGTCGTGGAGGTGACAAAGTGTATCGCGATATTGGGTTATTAATCTATTGTGTTGACTAGAAACGCGCATCCGACCGCGGCCGCGACCGCATCTCGACCCGCGAACCAAAATCTTACTCCGCTCAGAAGAAACTAGTCCCATTTTGTGGTCCCGTTTTGAGCTCTGAACTTTTACTTATGTAAGGCTGGTGTAGAGTTAAGTCTTACCTTATTAAATTAAACCTTTTCCAGTGTACTTTAATGTCCGCTCAACAGCGTAGGATATTAGAGCATCAACACAGCACCTAGTGCTGTATCACTCCGCCCAATCTAAAACATATTAACAACTACAGATAAACTGACTAGTGTCCCTGATTTACAGAATATAAAGAATATATTTATAAAATAATGAACCCTGAATTACCAAAATAAACTTCTTAACAAAAATAAATCTCCTCTTACACTTATAAGGTGAGCATGAATCAATCTTTTTTATGATGTAAAATTGTATGTATTTATTTACTTTTATTTATTTATTTTGTAGTTGTTAAATTAGAAAGAAAAAAGTCAAATCATACATGAGAGAAACTATTCAGTTTGTGGCAAAATATTTGTACTTGTATGAAACTGAAGATGCATAATGCAAACCTGACATTTACTTTTAGTTCAGTTTGTGGAAAATGGTTGGCTTGGCTTTCTCTTTAAACCTTAAACAGTTATAAAGCATTACAAACTGTAACAATAGGGCAAACACAGCATTGTTTTGTATTTTGTGTCTTTCAAATAAAAGTAAATTTTTTCCAGTCATATGTTCCTCATTCAAGGTTGTTAAAAAAAAAATACTGCTATAATATCGTATCGTATCGTTATCGTGACCTCAATATCGTATATCGTACCGTATCGTGAGATTAGTGTATCGTTACACCCCTACCCAATAGTAATAAATAAAGTTAGGTTGGGCTAGGCCAGCAAGCTTTTTAGTTCGTTGGAGGGCACTTCTTTTAATTCTGTGTGGTTTACCGTTCCAAATAAACGATGATATGCTCCTTTCTAATGAGTTAAAGAATGTCTTCTTAATCAGGATTGGGATATTCTGAAAAAGGTAAAGAAATTTAGGTAGTATAATCATTTTAATCAGATTAATTCGGCCAGCTATGGCCGGTGGGAGGTTCATCCATCTAACCATGTCTTTTTTACATTTTTCAAGATATTTAAAGCCCTTACTGACAATTTTAAATGGGAAATGTGATTCCGGGATTAGAGTGGCCGCCTGATTGAGAGGGAACATTTAACTTTTTTCAAAATTGATTTTATAGCCTGAGATTTTTTCGAATTAAGTTAGAATGTTGAGAATGGTAGGAACGGAAAAGAATGTTGTCTGCATATAAAGATATTTTGTGTGTTAGGCAGTGGTGTAAAGTAACGAAGTACAAGTACTTTGTTACTGTACTTAAGTACGTTTTTTTGAGAATTTGTACTTTTATTGATACTTTTATTTTTCTGTACTTTTACTTTTACTTCGTTACATTTTCAAGGAAAAAAATCATACTTTTAATCAGCTATATTTAAAATTGGACACGTCGTTACTCGCTACAAATTAAAGTCTTACATTAAATGAAAATGTAGGCTATTGTCGTGAGAACAGCACACCGGGGCTGCGCTCATAGAGTAGCCTATAAGGGGCTGCGCTCCAAGGTGGGCGGAGTTCTGCTGCATGGCTACTTTGAAGACACAAGCAGTGCTGAAAATGGAGGAGGAACGACACACGCTCTCAGAAGAAAAGCAAACTCAGCAAAGAATACATTCCGACCTGGACATGGATTCCTCTTCAGAAGAAGTCATTGCCACTAGTGCAACAACTTCTATCGCTGATTTTGAAGAAGGTGAAATACACCCGTGGCCTTACCTAGCGACGGTGTTCAGCACCGCAGGACAGGTCTTCAGCCCAAGAAGAGCACGGCTAGATTCTCGCAATTTTGAGAACCAACTGCTGTTGAAGCTTAACAGTAGACAGATAAACAGCCAGTTTGCGTACATTCAAGCATAAATTACATTGTGAGGTTTGAAAATGGATGGGTTTAGATCGTTCATAAATAATCTTAGCCTACGTGTTAGTTAAAAATACAGCACAGAATAGATACAGGAACCTATCCATTATTATTGCTTAAAAGAATAAAAAAAAGATTAAGATCATTCATAATTCAGTATAGCACTCTGTGGAGATTGTCATTTGGTTTAAAAAGAGTTGGTTTAAAACTTTATTTCCTATAGTTACATTATGGTTTCTCAGTTGTTTTCGTCAACAGCCATATGTAAAAATTGTAGTGTTTTTCTGTTTTTTTCCACCTATTCCACCATCATCATCCCATGGAGTGTCCATGGGCACCATTCTTTCATTCCACCCCTTCTAAGGTGGTTTTGGCATTTAAAAGTTCAATCAGTTCAAGAGTCTCCTTCATCCTCCTTCAACTGGGGTTGCTTAATTTTGTCACTGCATACAGCCTGAGGGTGTACCTGTCAGCGGAGCCAATGGGGTACAGCAGTAGTGATGAGCAAAGGGAGAAATTAAAATGGGGTAATGGAGACAAAAGCTAAAGGGGTCAGAATAATATCACCATTATTTAGAGTTGTAAGCAAATTCTTGGAATAAAGCCACTTTCGACAGCATGACAATGTTGGGACTTAATTTCTTTGCAATCCTTTTGAAAATAATTTTGTACTTTGTACTTTTGTACTTACGTACATTTTGTACCATGTACTTTTGGTACTTTATTATATTTAATTTGAGGTACTTTTATACTTTTACTTAAAGGAGCTTGAGGCTCCTTTTAAGAAATGAGACTCTCTAGCGCCACCCTTCACCACGATGGCCGTTGGGGGTACTGCAGCCAACAGTGAAGCCGGCACGAGAGAACGGGGAGAACGCACATGCAGCGTCATGTGACGTCACATCCGCAGCCCAGCGCGGGAAAATCGGGACCGAATTGCAGCACATTTTGCAGCAGGGGTCGGAACGCTTCATCTGACATTATTACTAGAAAACTTAAAATGTATACGGATTTTTTTCATAAATCTTGCCACAATCCGGCCTCAAGCTCCTTTAAGTAATGTTCTTAATGGGTACTTTTTACGTTTACTTAAGTCATTTTCAAGCAGAAAATCTGTACTTTTACTTAAGTACAATATTTTTGTACTTTTTCCACCTCTGGTGTTAGGCCACCTCGCTCTATACCCTGGAAGTCCTTGGATTGCCTAAGAGCAATGGCCAGAGGCTCAATGGCAATGGCGAAAAGCAAAGGTGACAGACTGCAGCCCTGGCAAGTGCCTCTGCCAAGGGAGAAATGCTCCGATTGCTGTCCATTAGTGATTACTGTGGCTAGAGGATGAGAATAGAGGAGTTTTATCCAAGAAAGAAAAGAATCATTGAAACCAAATTTTTTTAAAGTTGCAAATAAATACTGCCATTCCACTCGGTCAAACGCTTTTTCAGCGTCAAGTGATATGACCATTTCAGGGGAGTGAGACGCAGGGGAATAAACAATATTGAAAAGTCGTCTAATATTTGAGCTAGAGTGTCTATTTAGCATGAAGCCTGTTTGGTCTGATGAAATAAGTTGTGGAGCAATCTTCTCCCGTCTAGCTGCTAGAACCTTGGATAAAATTTTGTAGTCAACATTCAGCAGGGAGATTGGGCGGTAGGAGGAGCAATGGAGTGGGTCTTTGCCTCCCTTCGGTAAAAGTGCTATTGCAGCTTTATTGCAATTGTAGGGTTGGCGGAAGATGCCCAGATGACAGGGACTCATTAAACATGGCCTGGAGGAGAGGGCATAGCCAGTGCAAATTTTGTATAAAATTCAGAAGTGTAACCATCCGGGCCAGGTGTTTTGTTGCATTTTAAGGATTTGATAGCTTTTAGAATCTCTGCGCTGGACACCCCACCCCCCAGCAGGGAATTTTGTTCAGCTGGAACAGAGGAAAAGAGCAGAGAAGTGGCTGAGCTGTGAAAAGTTGTCATCACATTCAGAGCTATATAAGCTACTATAGTACTGTTTGAAAGTGTTGTTAATTTCTAAATGGTCTGTAACTGTTTCACTGCTTGATTGTAAATCTTAGGAATAAGACGAGGGAACTGGGCTTGCCGAGCTTGCTGGGCCAGTAGCTTGCCAGCCTTATCTCCCGAGTCATGAACATTAGAACAAGCTTTCGTAAGTAAGTATACGGCTTTATCTGTGGAGAGTAAGTCGTATTCCGTCTTTAGCCGCAGTCTTTCTATAAAAAGTGCTGGAGACGGGGAGGACGAGTACTGGCAATCAATCTCTGCAATGGATCGTGATATATCATTAAGTTTAGAACCTCTTGCTTTTTTTCCCCTGGAGAAGTATTCAATTATTTGCCCACGGAGATAAGCTTTCAGGGTCTCCCATAAGGTTGAATGGGAAACTTCTGAGGAGGTGTTAGTTTCAATGAAAAAATTAATTTGCGAAGAAGCATGGTTTACAAATTGTTCATCAGCCAATTGCGAGAGGGCCTGAGGCAATTGGGTAAAGCTATGTTAAATGAGACGGCTCCGTGATCTGAGATTGTAATACTATGATATGTACATGAGCTAATATTTCCCAGTAGTCTATTGTCTAAAAGTAAGTAATCGATGCAAGTGTATGTGTGATGGAAACTGGAGAAGAAGGAGAATGCTCTTTTGTTATTAAATTTAAATCTCCAAATATCAGACACACCGTTCTGAGCTATGAAATCATTGACAAATTTTGCAGATTTGGTGAGAGATTGGGCTCTGTTAGACAATCTGTCCAGTACGAAATTGAGTACACAATTAAAGGAGAAAGAGGTGAAAAAAGAGAAGAAAAAAGAAAAAGAAAACAAATAAACAAAAAAACAATGACGTAAAGACTAATGGGATGTAAAAAAGAGCATTTTCATTTTCTTTTGTAATTAATTGTGATTTCTCCAATGTCACTGGGTTTGTTTGTTTGTATTTCCTAACAAGGAAGTAGACATGAAAGAGACATAAAAAGTATTTTTATTACATTATGCATACCAAGTATGTAGGAAGGGAAAATATGACATGCATTGACATTGAAAAAAATGACCACAAAACAAAACTGAAAGAATAAAAAGAGACAGAAAATGACCTAAAAGAGAGGAACATTTGTATTTTAATTTATTTTAATTCATTTTTAAATGACACTGAATAAAGTGCTGTTCATTTAATTTTAGCACTAGAGTACTATCACTCTGTTAATGCTCTTCTTTCATATTTCAAAAACAATTACTGTCAGTCAAAACGACCTTGAAGACTCATCTTGTGTTTCTTTCTGTCCTTCAGAAAAAAAGCAAGATGCACTACCACATTGCCGTGATCATCAACTTCCTGGGTCACTGCATCTCGATGGTAGCTCTGCTCATCGCCTTCTTCCTTTTCCTGTGCTTGAGGTGAGTGTTGATCCCGCTGCCGCTGCCCCCCCCGATGGTCCTGTGTGTGAGACGTCACTGTTCTGTGGACCCTGGGGCTCAAAGCATCTCTCGTTCTGGTTCTGAAACCATGTGGTCATGGCATGAAACCTGCAATATCTCAGTCCAGCAGATGTAAAAGGGGTTTAGGCACCTGCAAAAACGAGGGCACTTTTCCACACAAATGGGAATAATAGAGCTGTCTTGGGAAGAGGCAAACAGCCTGCTGGATGGCTGCTAGAGCAACCCGGGGAGGGGGAAAGGCTTTCTCTGACAAACTGAAATAAGCCTTGCGTTAACGAGAGAAAGGTCTTAGCACCCTCTGGTATCGATCCCAGAGACACCCCCGGGGAGGGAGAAGAGCGTGAAAGGCCACAAGGAGACAGAATAAATAGAAGCGCTACAGGACTGCATTTGTGCTAAAGTTCTGTTTTGAAGCCTCAGTGGATCTAAAGACAGGGAGGACAGAGGGGAGGACAGAGGGGAGGACGGAGGGGAAGATGGAGAGGAGGATGGAGGGGAGGATGAAAGGGGGACGTAGGGGAGGACGGAGGGGAGGATGGAGGGGAGGACGGAGAGGAGGATGGAGGGGAGGATGGAAGGGGGGACGGAGGGGAGGACGGAGGGGAGGACGGAGGGGAGGACAGAAGGGAGGACGGAGGGGGGGACGGAGGGGAGGATGGAGGGGAGGATGGAGGGGAGGATGGAGGGGAGGACAGAAGGGAGGACGGAGGGGAGGACAGAAGGGAGGACGGAGGGGAGAATGGAGGGGAGGATGGAGGGGGGAACGGGGGGGGGGTGAGTGTCTGCCAGCCTGGAATAGCATCAGGCTACAGGAGGAGTTGGCATTTATTACTCACCCTTGACTTTGTAATGAAATTTAGAAGCATGTAAGGGACGGCTGTCCCCGGCGCTGTGAGGGACAGAAAGGCCGACACCCGTGTTGAGTGTTGTGAGACGAGGAGCAGGAAGAGAAAAGAGATCAGGGAGGGAAACTTTATTTTTAATGGCAGGTAGAACATTTGTAGCTTCATGTATAAAAATGAAACGAACGGTCGTTTCACGGTCATTTAGTGGCATCCTCAATGCGCTTCAAGAAAAACCTCCACTATCTGAGATATTAGAAGATGAATGTGGATTTATGACGAGACCGTGAAGGTTTCAGAAGTTCCCAGTGCCTCTGAGAAACCTTTCTTTTTTGTCATCTTTGGACAAATTGATTCATATAGAAAATATCTGCACTTAAAATGTATTCCTTTCATCTGCGCGTTGAGTTGCCTAATCAGAGCAGACAAGTTTAAGTTTAAGTTTATTTTAGACGGTACAATGCATATTAATGAACACTACATTAAGCAGTGTAAATACACCGGGTTTTAGCAGAAAGGCTAGTTTCCACCCGAAGTCCCCACAGAAAACAAAAACAATTCAGTCAAACAATACAATCAAACAAGGGAACAAACATAAAACATACATAGTAGCAAAATATATTTAGCAGCATTTAAAACCAGTATGGATTGTATCTTAAAGTGACTTGAGTCTAAAGTGACTTGAGCAAAAAATGCATAGCACGTGTGTTGCATTGCACATTGCCCTAGTACGTACGAATTAACACAGATAATTAACATTAAAACAAACTACACAAGTTTAAGCCTGGTTTAAGTTTAAGTCAGAGTTCAGCATTCACAGATGCTAAAGTTTCACTTGGATTTGAAACCCAGCTGTGGTTAACTTAGATGTCCCGGTACAGGAGCTCCGATGCATCCACACACCGTCTCTAAATGCACACTCAGTGAAAATAGTCTTCACTTCTTTAGGATCAGCGTTATCAGCGTATACCTGCGCTCAGGTGATCATGGGGAACATAATCTGGGAAGGTTTTCCAAATCACGGGGTCTGAGCTAACGGGTTTAAGGTTTGTTTTTTTTCTTCTTTCATGGAAGAAGTTCTTAAAATTGCTGATTAAACAAATTACTTACAATGAAACTATTTATATTTAATATTTAATATTTTATTTAGTATGATAAAAAGTTGTTATAGCTGTGAAAAGTATGTTTGTGCCTCGTTATCTAAAAGACAACGATCATTATGTGCCCAAATCCGTTGTGGAATCTTGCCTCTGCACCTTGAGACAGGACGTCATCGAGGGGCCCCAGAAGAAGAGAGGATTTGTCCTTACTGTGACATTAATGACATTGAAAATGAGTTCCATTTTCTATTTTATTGTCCTCTGTATCATGAGCTGCATCAGAAATTATTTGATACGTGTAAGAATTTGGATTTGATGTGGGTAAGCGATGCTGAGAGACTCAAATGGATTTTTGATTATAAAGTATTTGCACTTGCTGACTATTTGGAGAAAGCGTGGGATAGGCGAAGAAAAGTAACATATATGTAAAAATATCCATTCTGGTTTTTGATTTATTTATTTTGTTTTTCCGGTGTACATTGTGCAGGTCCCAATTAAGTGCGTGTGATATTGTACATTGATGATTTTCGGTTTCTGGTGTCTTATAATCCTGTAAGGGATGGGTCTTCGGACATGACACAAAAATAAAATTAATGAATTAATGAATTAATGAATTAATTAATGAATTAATTAATTAATTAATTCATTCATTCATTCATTCATTCATTCATTCATTCATTCATTCATTCATTCATTCATTCATTCACACAACATGTTGATGCATCCTGCCCAGTACTTCCTGTTTCAAGGGAGCGTGAACGCTTTGGAAACGTTGGGTTTCCTCACACCGCTGAGCTGCTTGTTGTTTGCTGTTGAAATCAGCAGCAGACTCGAGCCTGCATTCTAAATGGAAGTCTGCTCCTGATTGTTTTGTGATATGTATAGGTATAAATATGGGATGGAAATATCTATTTCTGGAGCAGAAATGACACAAAGCAGTAACAGGGTTTGTCGGTGGCCCGCATGCTCCTACGACGGCGAAGGTTGTATGAAAAATGAAGAGTGTGGGTCATTAGTTTTCACTTTACAACGTTTCCTTGGATCTTAACCTACAAAGGAGTTGATTACTTTTCTTCATATCCACACACGTGGAAGCTAGCTAGACCTCCGAGCACATCCGGCATCAGTGGCAGGATCTACGTTTCCTTTCCAGGTTCCTCTCATTCTTTCTGGACAAACCTTCAAGCTCTCGTTCACAAGCCCAGTGTCTCACTCGTGTCCCCACGCTCACGATGCTTTTCAACCATGACACAAAGCTTTGAAAGGTTACATTTCCTACCACACTACTTCCTTTCTCTTTTCCTGAAACCTGAGTGGATGGTTCTGTTTCCTAACGGCAACCAAACTGCAGAGCAAACAGACAACACTCGGACATGGACATGGACAACACTCGGACATGGACAACAGTTGGACATGGACAACACTCGGACATGGACATGGACAACACTCGGACATGGACATGGACAACACTCGGACATGGACAACACTCGGACATGGACATGGACAACACTCGGACATGGACATGGACAACACTCGGACACAGACATGGACAACACTCGGACATAGACATGGACAACACTCGGACATAGACATGGACAACAGTCGGACATGGACATGGACAACAGTCGGACATGAACAACAATCAGACATGGACATGGACAACAGTCAGACATGGACAACAATCAGACATGGACATGGACAACAGTCTGACATGGACAACAGTCAGACATGGACATGGACAACACTCTGACATGGACATGGACAACACTCGGACATGGACAACAGTCGGACATGGACATGGACAACAGTCGGACATGAACATGGACAACACTGACATGGACATGAGCAACACTCTGACATGGACATGGACAACACTCTGACATGGACATGGACAACACTCTGACATGGACATGGACAACACTCGGACATGGACATGGACAACACTCGGACATGGACATGGACAACACTCGGACATGGACATGGACAACAGTCAGACATGGACATGGACAACACTTGGACATGGACAACACTCGGACATGGACATGGACAACAGTCAGACATGGACATGGACAACACTTGGACATGGACAACACTCGGACATGGACATGGACAACAGTCAGACATGGACATGGACAAAACTTGGACATGGACAACAGTCGGACATGGACAACAGTTGGACATGGACATGGACAACAGTCAGACATGGACAACAGTTGGACATGGACATGGACAACAATCAGACATGGACAACAGTTGGACATGGACAACAGTCAGACATGGACATGGACAACACTCAGACATGGACATGGACAACAGTTGGACATGGACAACAGTCAGACATGGACAACAGTCGGACATGGACATGGACAACAGTCAGACATGGACAACAGTTGGACATGGACATGGACAACACTCGGACATGGACAGCACTCAGACATGGACAACAGTTGGACATGGACAACAGTCGGACATGGACAACAGTTGGACATGGACAACAGTTGGACATGGACATGGACAAGAGTCAGACATGGACAACAGTTGGACATGGACAACAATCAGACATGGACAACAGTTGGACATGGACATGGACAACAATCAGACATGGACAACAGTTGGACATGGACATGGACAACAGTCGGAGCAAAACCTGAACGTAGACGAGCTCTCAGATAAACGTCCCTGCTCTGGGTCTCTGTGACGGTTCTGGTGGATAAACAGAAAGGTAACTGGAGGCTCTACAGCAGGGTCGGCGTCATGGGGGGTCATTCGCGGGCCATGCCCCCCCAAATGAGTTATTGTGCCCCCCCACAAGCAGGCCAAGCCTTTGTGCCAAACTTTGTATTTTATTGATTACTTATCTTATTGAACGTGAAATCATCCTTCATAAATTACATTTAATTAAAACCTGTGCTTATTAATCACAAAACACAGGTTAAACATCATGACCAAATCCGCTCCGACCCGGTGTGTCAGTATCAGCCTGAATTATGGTTCCGCGTTAAATCGACGGCGTAGCCGAGTGTGTAGGGACGCGTGCGGTGTGCGTCGCCGCGTACCCTACGCCGTCGGTTCTGCGTTGGTGTGACGCGGAACCATAAATCAGCCACCGGAGCAAGGGGTTGGGGGAGCTGGGTTGATGTTGATCCGCGGACCAAACTTGTTAAAGAGCATCAAACTCACTCTTATCTACGTGGAAATAACGCTAAAATATAAAGAAGGCTTCCCAAAGTGTGATCTATGGTGAAATAGGAAAATTAAGATGTGCAACTCTTCTAAAAGGTGAGACATGCATTTAATTGACTTCATGGCGCCAGCCTTGGCGTTTATTATTACGCAAATGTGGAATGTTTGGGTCTGTCTAATTTCGCCAAATTAAATTTGGAGATTCACCGTTCACATTTTTATGTGTATGCGTTGTATGAGAGAGAGATAGAGAGGGCGAGGGAGGGAGGGAGAGACATGGCCTGTACGTCGTTGTTTTTTGTTTTTTTGCAGTTTGGGTGCACAATACACTTGTGTGTGTATTAAAAAGAGATTTTGCAGTATGTTGTGTAATTGAAACTGGTTTGCTGTGATTGTTGATGGCAAACTCATATTAAGCATTTACATCATATTGCGTTCTTGAACGGCAGTGTGTGCCCCCCCCCCCCCCCCCGCTGGTTATTATGTGCCCCCCAATTAGATCTGTTCTGCCGCCGACTCTGCTCTAGAGGTAGAATGACCTCTGATCCCTCACTTATGATTTGTGGTGGAAACTTTCACCTCTGATGCTCTTGGAGGGGAAAAAATAGCCTGCAGATTTTGTTTTTAATATTAGAAGACAACTTATGGGGAGATTACTGCTGGCAGCTGTGTCCTACCAGCAAAGTCTTGGGATTTCATTTCACCACCCTGTGTTGTATTCCCACTGGATATTTGCACACATCATGTGTTTGGATTATTAAGGGATGTGCTTATACTTTATTTCTGTCAGGAAAGGTTTTAGTGAGGACCCAACCAGGCTTTCAAAATAAAACAGGAAAATGTCAAATCCTGACAATTACCCCCTTTGTGATTCAACATCTGATGGCATCAATAAAATGTGGCTATGTATGGTTGCTTATGGTTCCATTTGCCATTATTTATCATGGCTACTGTGTACTGAACAAATATTCAAAGTACATGTTTTACTTCTTTTTCGTCACATGCGTTCGGTATCTGACATTTAAGAAAAATGATGAAGAAAGAAGACACTGCGGGCATAATCACTGCACAGATGTCCGACTCTTTGCACTCTGGCATTTTCAGACATTTCTTAATCTTTGATACAGGACTGTAATGAGAGTTTAACATTTAGCAGTATTTGCTCTTTTCAGCCAGCGAGACGAGCTGGAACCAGCAAACTTCCCAGGGCAATAAACAGTAGAGTTGAGCGTTGCTGCGGTGACATGGAGGTGGATGCAGTCGCGGGTGGCGCTGACCTCCAGAGCACTTTGCTGACAAATATGTACCTCGAGGTTATGATGCAGGTTTTAAATAGTAATGAAAGCCTTCTTCTATGTCATTAAACATTCATTAACTCTTATACTCAAACTTGATTCCCTCCGCAGAATGTGTGGGATTGTGTGAGAGGAGTGTTTTTTCCCGCCGCCCTGCTGTGTGACCACGTGGGTCCCTTCCTCCCCTCCTTCTCAGCTTTATTTCCATCCCCCCTCCCAAAATGAAACACTCTGCAAATGCACGCAGGTTTCTTTCAAACCCCAGTATTTTTCAGTGCCTCATATGAAATTGTTTCTGTAAGTCATGCCATTTATTCACCACAAGAGGAAATGTTATTTTACTATTTTTTTTCCCCCTTTTCTAGATTCTCATCAAAAGGGTCATTAACTGAAAATTGTCTTGTGCCAACAGTAATATGTTGTCCAATAACAGCCTGCTTCAAGAGGTCCATAGAAAGGTTATTTTTGTTCTTTCATCCAGGGACTGCTGTTCCTGGGCATGACAGGGAAAGTGTTTAGCCTTACGCCAGGCTGGTCTGACAGCCACGGCTCGTCAAAGGGAGGTTTTAACATTTAATATCAACGAATGTGCAAGATATATCAAGTGAGCCAGCTGAGAGCTGCTCAGGCGTTACAGTGGTGATACATCAGTAAACAGTATGGGAGTGAAGCAGAGCGACCGTGATCGGGGAGGGGGGGTATCTTTTCAGGTATCTGGTCTTATCTGTGTCCAACGTTTAATTGTACTCCACTCATGTAAAATTCATGGCGCTCTGCTACTCGTCCCCCTCCGGCTTCGCTTTTATCGTCACTGAACTTTACAGGATTGTATTTGCAACAGATTTGAAATGGCTCCCCACTTATGAACAATGTTCCTCAAGTGTTGTTATCGCATCTACACGGGCATATCCACAATAATGAAGAGAGCGTGAAAAGCAGTTTATAGGTCAGCAGAAAAAGTACAAAGCAGCAACTATTATCTGCAAGAGGGCTCACGGCACGGCGGAGCACTTGGGAACAGACGTTTGCACACACCAAGTGGTCCCGGGCCTTGAAAAGGAGAGTTCACCAGATAATGGTAGAACGTTAGAGGATTCTGATCGGCTCACTGACATTTTTTGAGTTAACTGGCGGCACAACCGTGGATGTCTTTTATAGCACACTTTGAAAACACGAGGGCCTCACTGCATGACACCATGAAAAAAAGTACAAAGAAGTCAACCAAGGCATCGGGAAAAGAGCCATGGACTTTCTCCAGTTTGATTTATCATCGGGTGCAACTTCCAGATGCCTGAAGGTCCAGCGTCCATCTGTTCAAACAATAATTCGCAAGGATAAAGAGTGTAGCACACAGCCACCATACAGCTCAGGAAGGAGATGGCGTCTGCGTTCCAGAGATGCTTTGTTGTTGTTGTTAAATGTGTAAATGAACCCTAAAACAACAATGAAACCTTGTAAAGATTCTGCCTGAAACCAGGAAGAGAGTATCATTATTTCAGTGCACCACAGCTTCTGTGCAGAGTTTAGCTAAAAGGCCACGCAGCAAGGCAGAGCCATTGCTTCACAAGATAAACACAAAGGCTCGATACAGTTTGCGGCAGCGCATCTGGGAAAAGATCTTCAGTTTTGGACACATGTCTTCTAACCTGATAACTCAACTGAAAGCCTCAGATCTCCATCCCAGCCGTGAAGTAGAAAGGTCACCTTGTTGTGGAGCTGCTTTGATGCAGGAGGAACTGGTGCACGCAAAGGTAAGATATTAGCCAAAAAAACGTTAAAGAGAGGACATGGTTGTGTCTTCCAAGTGGACAATAACTCCAAGGATGTCTCAAATTTTGTCACAAAGTAGCTTAAGGCAACCTAGTTAAGGTTGTGGCCGTGACACTGCCCTGACTTCAGACCTTGAGGGCACACATGGGCGGGGCTGAGAAGGCATACGGGAGTTCAGCTCCACTTATTCAGTCGGGAGGACTGGACCAACTGTTCAGCCGTGGTGTTACCTTAAAGGGTAACAGTTGAGAAGAGAAAGAAGGTCGTGAAAAGCTTCTGGAGGACCACCATAAATGTTTGAGCCAAGTGAAACAGCTGAACTTGTAACCTTGAAGAAAGTAATACGATTTCTCTTTTGAAAAATCTGTCTTGCCTTACACTTTACAAAAAAAAAAAGGAAAATAAAAACCTGAGAATCCTAACTGAATTCTAAAACACTCCCAAACCCTTATGAAATTTAGAAGAAACGTTAATGAGCCTTTTATGTACATTTCTGGGTGCAACTGTAAATACTTTTTTATTTACCTACTGATTTCACAAGTCGTCGCAGTTATTTTCTGAAGTTATAAAAAAGAGGTTATAAAAGAGAGTCCATTGGGTTTTGTCCAACGTTTGCATGTTGTTAATATTTGCAGCCCCTCCAGGAAAATTTTGTTGGAAAATGTAAGGAATGTTGTGCATGGAAATCTTAACAGTGGCAGTGTACCAGGAACATTCAGGGCACCGCCAGACTGTATTTGAAGTAGCTGTGGTGCCAGGTTAACCTAAAACATAGTGAGAACAAATGTAAACCACAGGCCTCAGTCATTCTGACTTTGATTTACTCTTCACGCTCCAGTGTTTTAAAGCAGACTTCCATCCATCCATTTTCCTGCTTTGTATCCTGTTCAGGGTCGTAGGGGTTGGAGCCCATCCCACATGCCAGATGTGGAAGTGTGGTACATCCTGGACAGGTCGACAGTTCATTGCAGGGTCACACAGAGGCAAACAACCTCACGGATAATTTAGAATCACCATTGGCCCTAATGTGCATGTTTTTCAACGTTAGAAGGAAGCCTGAACACCCACATCACGCCAGTGCAGGGCGAAAACACTCCACAGTGTCCAGCTGAGATTCAAACCACAAGTTGAGAGGGACCAGAGCGCTGACCACAACAATGCGGTGGTTCCCTTGAAAAGACAACAGTAAAGATTTACTTAACATAAAAGCCATGTCCAGTCCTGCCAACATTACAGACCTCACAGTCTTGAAGAGAAAAAAACCTACGCTTTGATTGCTTTCACCCTCAAAAATTCAATCAGCATTGGTACTTTTCTTGCTAAGACTAGCAATCCCAAGTATATGATTGTAGCTGTTAATATTTAACAACGATGGTCATTTACATTCAGCAGATGTCAGCATTTAAATAAATGGTATGAACAGCAAATTATTTTCCTCCACTGCACTCAGACGTAGCGTTTTCCATCTGAAACTGATCATGTTGTCACACACAAGTTGAAGCATTCAGGCGCTGGGCCCCTGGGCCAGTGTTTCCCAGCCCTGGTCCTCTGGGGCCCTGTCCTGCATGTTTTAGATGCTACCCTGCTTCTGCGCACTTGATTTTTAGGAATGTTCCTCACCAGCTTGTCATAAAGGTCTGCACAACTCTGTTGATGACACAGCTACTGATAGCACGATGCGCTGAAGCAGGGTAGCATGCAGGGGTTGGGAAACACTGCTCTGGACAACGCTGTGCTGTGCACATGCCAAAGTAGATATTTCTGTCCAGTTATTCCCAAGCGGCTACATCCAGCTTGCTACTGACAGAATGCTGGAAGTAGAGGACATTGCAGTTCCTCGACCGTCCGCAAGACGCTGGGCCCAAAGTCCAGTCAGTCTCCACTGACCCCATGTTCAATATCCAACTTTACAACAGAAATAAGCGTATTAACACCTTGACTCAACACATCTCTACATGCTCTCCCACTGGTCTCTATGGATTTCACAGCCATGAGAACTATAACTGAACTTTTGTGTACCTCATTAGGAAATGTAAGCATCATGTCAGGGACCGCTGACTGCTGTTCACAGCGAGCTGTCATCACATGGTTCTTTTAAAGATGATATGGCTTGCAGGCAGCACGGTGGCTTGGTTGTATTGTTGCCTCACAGCAAAAAGGTTTCGGGTTTGAATACCGACGGGTCTTTCTGTGTTGAGTTTCCATTCTCCAGGTACACTGGCCTCCATAACCACGGCCCAAACACATGTATGTCAGGGTAACTCCTGATTCTAACGGGATCAACAGACCACCAGCAGCAGCTCCCGGTTGGCTGGGGTTGGTCTGGGGTGTTTCAAACTGACTCATCAGAACAACCATGAGTTGCGTCACGGACAGTTGGTCCAGTCATCGTCACAGTCTGTGGTCCCCTTGCAAGTCCCCTCTGGGAGACGCTGACATCCCAAGCACCTGAAGAAAACCCATACCAATGCTTAAGTATCACACTCGTAAACATTTTCCAGTGTAACAGTGATGCTTTCTTAAAGATCTAGATACAGATGTGGCTTTAGGCACTGAGACATGACCAGCTGAGCAGTTGGCACAAGTCCTGTACGGCTGGTACCTCGACACCGACATCTCTCCAGCTTTCATGGGCTGAGAGCCAGGGTGCACGTTGGACCGGTCGCCAGTCCATCACACAAATATTAAACATGTAAATCCAAATAAATCATTGGCGTTGTAACGTCTGATAGGCCCTTCACAATTTTACTAATTGCACAATAACATCTGAACAGCCACTTTTTGTTATAGTTCTACACTTAAGTGAATTAAAAGTAATAAACCCAATGTAAAAAATGTCACCCAGAAAAGGTTCAGACATCATTCAAAACTGACCCAGAATCACAAAGTGATTTCCATTAGACTCCTAAATATTTTATTGGGCTTCTTTAAAAAAAAGAAAAGAAGAAAGCTGCTTTCAGTGCCAGTGCCTTGTAAACCTGTTATATATCTCTGTCTTCCTGAAATAGATGTTTTCTGAAGGACAAAGATATTTTTAAAGCAGAATGTTCAAGTGGAATCGACATAAATGAACCTCAGCGCTTCAGTCCTCACTGGAGACTGGAAGTGATGTATGATCTCCCACCTAAAAGCTTACTAGGCAACACCGCCCATGCAGGCCACCCAGGTCATCAGGAACCTGTCTCCATGTGCCCGTTCTGAATGTTAAAACCAAACAACATCAGAATCAATGCAGGCGCCACGTTAACAAGTGGCGCGCCATTCCCTCCTTGGGAACAGCTCCTTAATTAATTATCTAAACCCTGCAATGTGTCATCTAGATGTTCCCAGAGTGTTTTGGCACGGTAGTGAAATGACTGGGAGCAAAGTGGTCATGCAGAGGATAAATCAAGCATCATCAGTAATGGCTCTACATTTATTGTCAGAGTAGGAGATGCTACAGTCTTATTTTAATCAAGTAGGTTTTTACATACTTTTCAGTTTTGAGGCTTAAATTAAAGAAAAATTGTGGTATACTGGAGGAAATGAAATGATCTTAACGCATAAATAAACAAGCATGCATCCTCCACCAAAACCCGTGCTGTATTTCACTATTGGAACAAAAGTTATCCTGATCCTCTCAAAATCTTGACCGTCTTCTCTTTCACTAATGTGCCAACTTTTTACAAGTTTTGTCATAGTCTTGCAAACATAGAGACAAGGATTAGCTACTCTGTCATTCCATTCCCATATCAGCATCATCACTCGGTCTGCTTACTTCCACCTTGGTGACACAGACCAACTCCAGCCCTCCCTCACTGTCCACACTGCCTCCATCCTGGTCCACTGTCTGGGCACCTCCTGCATCAATTACTGCAACTCTTTCCTCTTTGGTCTTCCCCAGAAGTCCCTCCACAAGCTCCGACTGGTCCATAACTCTGCTGGGACCATAACGAGAGCCGCATCATTCCATCCCATCTCCCCCGTCCTGCAGCAGCTCGACTGGCTCCCAGTCGGCCAATTAATTCATTATAAAGTCCTCCATCCATAACCTGGCCCCACCTTATCTGTCTGAGCTCCTCCAGACGGCCACTCCGGCCGCTCCCTCAGATCCTCCTCCTCCATCCACCTCACTGTCCCCTCTGCCCGCCTCAGCACCACGAGGTGGCAGAGCTTTCAGCCGCTCTGCCACCAAACTCTGGAACTCCGTACCACCGGACATCCAAAATATCGACTCTCTTCCCATCTTCAAACCCAGACTCAAGACTCACCTGTTTAAGAGTGCCTGCTCCCTAGAAGTCCGCCTACACTGTCCTTCTGTCTTTCTCTACAGGCTGATTTTATCCATTTTTGTTATTTTATTTATCTGTTGTAAAGTGGACCTCATGGAAGGCGCTTATAAATCAAATGTTTTATTATTATTACGTTCACCACAAGAAAAAAGAAGAAATCATAATGATGATGTGTAATATGAGTGAAGGATATAACTGGTGCATGAGAAGTATCAGGAGTTAATCCAACAATCACTGCAGGAGTGAGGAAAAGAACATGAAAGATGTAATGTATCATTAACGCTGACAAAGTAGCGTATCATTAATGATGACAAATTGCATGTCACAATGTTCAGCTTTTCTCCCAATTCATACCCTTGGGGAAGTACATCCCCAGCAGCTAGCAGCCGTAGGAAAGGAGGTTAGTCAGTTTAGTTCATACAAAAGAAGAAGAAAACCTCCCCGCTGCTTGTGGCGCAGCTGCCTCTCTACGAAAGGCAGACTGGTGATAACGCTGCAGAATATCAGCCACTGCAGGCGGGGCAACAGAGGCCATAACTCTGCAAGATGTTTTATGGGACTAGAAAATTGTTGCCCAGGGACCCCTCTGAGTCAGCACAAAGCCGATGTATGTGATACCTATGAAACAGGATGAAGTCACCGCACCGAGCCGAGTCACAGGTGACCTGTGTAGAGCGGAGCCACGCAATCGGGGGGCCAACAATCTCAAAAGTCACTATTTGTCGCACCATCATAAAGTGTATTTGGCATTAAAAGAATATGTGCACATCTTCATAACATTCCACACTGAAGTTTTTTTAATTGATGAATTTATTTCAGTCATTCCACCATCAACCAAACTCATATTCAACTGTGAGGACAGGTGCCAATAGTCTATCTAATATATCTGCTTTTGAATAATACTCACTGAATTAATGTTAGCCAGTCAGTCCATGTCATACCACAGAAATGTGATTGTGTTGCATGTTCAGTAGTGGAATAATGTACCGTGTATGAAGGGGGCAGTGTCAATGAGGGGGACACAGTCGCTGGCTGTCCCTCCCTGGACCCCCTCTCAAACAGGCCTCCCTTTATTTATATCAAGGACGAGCTCTTCTGCTGCCGTGGATTCTGGGGAATTGTTAATATGAGCAAATGTCAAGTAAATCCTTGAATGATATAATTATAACGTTTTCTGTTAAGAGTAGCGGTTAGAAAATGTGTATTTTAGGTTATTTACACACTCAGGCGATCCGCTATTATTTATCATGTCCTTTGTCGCTCCCTTATAACAGCAACAGTGTTTCCTTTCTTTACTATGATGCCTCATTTCTTCATAATCCTCCATCAAAAGATGTTGCTCTTTGGTGAGAAGTAGGGCGCACGCAGTTTATCTGTTGTAGAATCAGGTAATGTGTGATCGACCTCTGTGGACGCACATTTACCTGGATTACTGACACCTGGTTTGACGGAGCCACACCTCCTGAGACTGGTTTGGCTTGGATTTATCTCTTATCCTGGATTTCTTAATCTTACGTTTGTGAAACGGCCCCCAGGCAGTTCAAATAACAAAATAAAGCACGGCACAAACATTAATTATTTTATCTGAGGCCCACTCCTACATATACGTATATACGCCACATATACGTCAGCGCTTATCTAAGATAAGATAAGATAAGATAAGATAAGACATGCTTTATTGTCCCCGTAGGAGACATTTCTTGTGGGACTGCAGTAACATTACAATATGTTTACAACAACTTTAAGCATTTCTGTCAGAATAAACAAACAATTATTCACAGGCACATGGTAAATATTGCACATAATAGATTGTTTTAAAGTTAGATGAATATTGGTAAAGTAAGAAAAAGATTTGTTCAGGCTGCTCCTACAACGGGACTGGGGGTTCAACACAATTATTGTTTCAGCTCAGGATGATGTCATTGTTCCAACATAATTATATCCTGTGTGTTCAACGTATTTGCTTTAAAAGTACTTTGGCACAAAATCTCAGCCAAAGTTACGATTATCAGACGTTTCCCATCCCTCTTTCCTTTTACATGATTCCCTTTTCATCTGTCTTGGCAGTTTATTGAATGAGAGCAGCCTAAACATCTCGGAGGCTGAGCTTGTCCTCTGCTCATCTCACAGGAGTATCCGCTGCCTGAGAAACATCATCCACTGGAACCTGATCACCGCCTTCATCCTGAGGAATGCCACCTGGTTCATCGTTCAGCTGACCATGAGCCCAGAGGTGCATGAAAGTAATGTGGTATGTTCCCGTGTAGCTACTGACCTTCAACATATGCAAGAGAAAAGCATCAGGACCTTTTATTTTCTGATACGTAACACGGTTCCTTCTTCATCACAACATGCAGCCGTTGAGTTCACTCCAGTACGGTTTGTCTCGCTGTCAGATTTATTCAGTAAGGCTTTAAATTTGGGAAATAGTTTCCTAAAAATGCAAACATGTATCCCAGTTTAAGTAGCACATATTCTTGGTCTGAATGCCTAAAATGAGAGGGCAGGCAGGAAATACTTAGTTTGACCATGACCCACCATTAGTTGGCAAATGTATTAACATTTATGAAAGAAGAAATGTGGCAAGAATAAAATGTTGTTCAAGTATGACCAGGAAATTGAAACCTAAAGTGTTCACACATGTGGAAGTAAAAGCTGTCAAATCGCGTTGCTGCTCTGACGGCCTGCCCGCGGACGGTCGAGTTCATATTCAGTCCACACTCACTCCAAAATGTACAAAACTAGGTCACTTACAAATCTTACAAATCTTGTACAAACCTTACAAATCTTGTTTAGAAAGCTAAGATTCTTGTGATTCCAGCAATATAAACCATTTCAGGATATAATCATAGCAGCTGGTACATATCGACACTACAAACAAACAAACAAAGATTTGCGCAGATGAGGCAACTTACCGATGATGCCTCATAGAATACCTCCAGGCAAAAATATTCCCACAAAAATGGTGTGGTTACAGTCAGAAAGGTCCAGTAGATCCAATCCAGTAAAGTATTTAGTCCAAAATACATTATTATACCAGTAAATATCCACAAACAGCTGCTGCTTCATTGTGATCATCATCGGATGATCACATGTTCACATGTTTACATGTCTGTAAACTCCGTTCTGCTCGTTTGATCCAAGAGATCGGTCTCAAAATGGAGCCTGCACCTTCTCCTTTTGATTGACATCTCATCCGACCATACAGGAGCTTCCCTGTCCCCTCCACCGACTTCATAGCGAATGTGCGCCTGTATGGAAATGACGCGCACGTCCGACTTTTGTCATGAAAAGAAATTAGCCAGTTGCAGCGAACGCTCTGATGACTGGCACATTGTATAGCCAATGAAATGCTGAAAACAACGATATGACGCTTAAGGTCGGGATAAATCCTACAGCGGGAAATTCAATCAGAATGTGAGAATCACTGCTCGGATCAGACGCGCGTCCGTGTTTTGACTCTTTATATGTATTTATATATATTTCAGCAATATCTATAGTGAATCTGATATGATAGGATACCTCTAAGTGTCAGCTTTCATTAGAGGCCAAATTATGATTGTATGTTGAAAGGTTCAAGAGTTATGCCCATGGGACATAATCTAATGTCTAATAATAATAATAAAAGTCTTTGTACGACATAATCTTACAAAAACATGTGTAAAATACTCATTTTTTGTGGTATTGTTATCAAATTTGAAATTGCACTAGATAAGGCTTCATGCTGTGGTCTCATTGTGTTTTCTAGCTAATAAGTCACAGATTCACTCATCTGCAGACATCTGATTACAAAACAAATTTCCGGCTGAAATAAAAACCTTCTATTTCAGTGTGTTCAAAATGAGATTACTGAATTATAGTAGCAGTTACAGTGATTCTGACAGTTGGAGGAAAACCTTCAGAGTGTTACCTTTCAAAAGAGACCAAAATCATCCATCTACTTCAAGAACAGATTTCAATTTACTTTGGGTATGCCTTGGATAGGCGTTTTGGGCGACTTTTACAGGAGTGGGATCAAGTGTGACACTAGTATGTGCTGGGCCGCCTTAAACCACAAGAACAGACTGATAACTCATATATTTATCATAGATCTGTCAGAGATACTTCTGTTCTCCTTAGTCTGCATGTTGCAGGAAGGCCATGGATGTTAAAATAAAAAAATGTAAATAAATATCCACGATTTACAATTTACACAATTACACAAACCTCGACATTAAGTACCAAAATAAAATCCATAATTTAAAGATTTGCAACATGCTTTTCTTTTTGTAGATTTGGTGTCGCCTTGTCACTGCTTCGTTCAACTATTTCCACTCCACCAACTTCTTCTGGATGTTTGGAGAGGGCTGCTACCTCCACACGGCCATCGTCCTCACATACTCCACTGACAAGCTCCGCAAATGGATGTTCATCTGCATCGGCTGGTGTATGTACACTTTACACTCCAAACAACCGTTAAACCACTTTAAGGCTTTGAAGGATCATTGGAGATTTTGGAAAACGATTGACATTAGTATCATATTTACACAAGGATAAGTTGTTTTGTTTTTCTTTATTATTATTATTATTATTATTATTAATAATATTAATAATATTAATAATAATAATATGTATAAGATGATAACTATTGCTCAAACACCACATTTTGTTTAGCCGCCTGCCAGAGAAAGCTCCCAAGTTCAGCAAAGCAATAAAATTGATAATCTCAAGAATTGATGTAAAGACATTTTTCCATAATGTTTTCATTCAATATTTCCTACACGTTTAAGATGTTTAAACCCAAAAGAGGCAGCTAAGGGTTAGATGAAACGTTTACCCACAAGGGGACAGAGTTAACAGGATTTTGTGTGGCAGCTGCGAAATTTATTGTGCAAAGTTCACAAACCCCAGTTCCACACTGTCAAGCTGAACTCTGCGCTGCTGAGATGAGCCGTGGTGTGTCTGCTGGGTTACATTTCCTGTGCTTGAGAATGACATGGCTGCAGGTTTGGGGACTGTTGTAAAGAAAAAAAAGTTCCCAGTAAAGAAATAGTTGTGACAATGTAGAAAATGCAAATAAGAAATCAGGATTTTGTCTTTTATTCCTTTGGCAACAGAGTGAGCCCAAGAACTTTTTTTCTCTTCAGTTTCATTTCATGTCTTAATGTGCATCTAAAACTGCATTTCCGACCTGCAACACACTCCATAATCCCTGAGAAAGTAAAGCTTTATAAGTGTTCTGGCATTCAGCAAATCAAGAGTTGAATTGTTGTGTGTATTGTTGTCCCATTCTTGTGGTAAAAACTCTTACAGCAGTAAGATACTGTCGTCAGGGAACCCCTCGTCTTCCCTAGTCGTCACTTGTAATGTTGTAATGTTGCACTGTTTTGTTAAAAATGCATGAATGTCTCCTAAAAGGTCGGTGATATTGTGCCTCATTGGGTTCTTTTCCTCTTGCCATCATGCAAGTGTAAATAAACTTTCCTCAGGATGCTGATACCATCCCCTACCATCACTAAAACAGTCTGGATGGATCTTTCCATCTTTGGTCCTGAGAGCTCTGGACCAAAGATGGCCAAATGAAATCTTCTAAAAGAAATATTTGGAAGACAGCCTCATCTGACCAAGATACCATCCCAAGCCCTCAACCCCAGAGCTTCCGCTGCATCAGGACAGTGTTAAATCTGGGCATCTCTGTTGCACTGCAAAGATTTGAGTCTTTTATGAATGCAGCTCCGTACTGGAGTTCTTGACAGAGATTTTCCTTTAGTAATCCCTCGCCCATGTCATGATATCTCCCATTGATGGATGATTATGATTTTTTTTCCACACATTTCTGGACCAAGTGGAGCTCCTCCTCCCATTTGCTCTCAAATGGACCCTGCTTTTATTCTAAATCGACTTTGCAATCACCTCCTGAAATCTGATGTTTGGACCATCATTATCTCTATCTTTCACCTCTTCGCAGCATTTAACTATGCTTAAAGGAAATCTGTTGTAACAAATGACATTAAGTTGATGAGAAAAACATTCACTGTCTTGTTTTTATACTGCCTGCAAAGAAGTAAAAGTCACAAAAAATATGTTGTACAAAAGTTAAAAACAAAATGAGAAAAACATTTTTGAATTTGCTGCTTACCTTTTGCTTTTTTTTAATGGGCCACTACATGAATGCATCTTCCTGAGTTAAAGCATCGCACCAACGATGGTACGTGAATAAGGGATGTAATCTTTTCAGAGATTAGGAAACCTGATATTTAGATGGTTTTTAAGGCCTTCATGCGTCTCTTCATGTCACTCAGAGTGACTAATTGCTGTTTGTGTGCGTTATTAATCTTCTATAAGGATCTTAAACACCAGATCACTCTGCATTATCATCAGCCAGAGTTCAGCTCTTAATTCCTACGAATAAACAGTCAGATGTTGACACGTCTTGGCGTGTTTCTGTGAACAACAGCATGTAGACCAAAATGTCTTCTGACAGAGCTTGGCAGGCTCCTGCGCCATGCCGGAAAGAACGCTGAGGATTTCTTACTCCAGCATGACCTCCCTTCAGGGATCCTGTGATTTGAACACCAGACAAAGATGAAATAAATATTTATTTCCATTTCCTTCCTTCTCTTCACAGGTATACCCTTCCCTATAATAGTGGCGTGGGCCATCGGCAAGCTGTACTATGACAACGAGAAGTAAGATGTTTGTTTACTTCAGCAGTGTGTTTGATGTTGAGGGTTCTTCTCTGCCTTGCTGATATAAGGAAAAGGGCAATGCCAAACTGAATTACGTTAAGGAGATGAATGTCTATTAATTATCTGCTGCAATCGCATTAGCTTTGGTGAATATTCTTTATTATATGTCAGCCCAGCCACCTTTTCCACTGTAATTGACAGTGTTTGTTCTGCTTTGCTACCTTTACCCCAATGTGCAGCGAATGGATGAAAATAGCTCCAATGTTGCCCAGAAACTATTAAAATGTGTTAGTGACATGTTCCTCCATTAGCATGAACTCCTACACTGTGGCGTATTGTGATCCAGTCCCACGTGGACCGTCCCTCTCTGCCAGGGAAACTCACTGGAGCGCTGCGTGTGTTGACATTAACCTTAATGACAAAGTGAGTTGACACGTAGTAGAAGTGTGTTTGCCCATAAGCTGCAGAGAACACGTTCACAGGGCCGATGAGACGGGCAGCCTGGCAACTTTAACGCATATTCATAGATTTGTTGGCAATGAGGGAGAAAACATTTAGATATGTACACATTCAGTGCGTTTACATGGGAAGTTTAATTCCTCTTTGTAGCAGGGCTAGTGCTACGGGGGCCGACCGACAGGACAGAGGACACAGGTTTCACTGCAGGAACCCCTTTTATTCACCAGAACACACAGGACACACGTGCTTCAGCTCCTTCACAGCAGACCAGAGCGTCTTTCTGCTGTGCAGCCATGCCTTATCAAGGCTGGCAGGGTGGAGAGGTTGATTGGGCCCACCTGTGCCCCAATCAACTGCAGAGTGGCTGCAGCTCCTCCACCCTGCCACACACCCCCATCGCCAACCTCAGGCCGGGGACCATCCGGCCGAGCCAACTCCCCCCGCCCCCCTCGGAGCGGGAGAGGAAGCCAGGAACCGCAGACTGCGCCTCCGGGCCTTCCCGGTTCGGCCGGCTGACAAGGCCGGTGGGAGGTCCCCCTTGGCGACGGGCCGACCACAGAGACCGGTCGGGAGGTCGCCCTCGGCGACGGGCCGATCGCCAAGAGGGGCGCTCTCGGGACTGGGCCATGGGTGGCCTCGGGCCAGACAACATCCGCGGCCGTGGTGTGTCCAGGACCACCCCCTCCCCGACGCAGCACTGCTCCAGCCACTGGTCCGCCTCTGGAGCTTGCACGTCCAGGACCGCCTCCGTGACCTCCGCCTCCAGGATCGGCGCCTCCAGGACCGGCTCTTCCAGGACCGGCTCCTCCAGGACTGGCTCCTCCAGGACCGCCTCTGGAACCGGCGCCTCCTGGGCCGGCGCCTCCAGGACCGCCTCCTGGGCCGGCACCTCCAGGACCGCCTCCTGGGCCGGCACCTCGAGGACCGGTGCCTCCAGGACCGATATAACAGAGAAAAGAGTGAAAGAGTCGTCGGCTCGCTTGGATCGCGGCTGTAACGACCAAACCTTCCACACAGTAAAGCCTGAATTATGGTTCTGCGTTAAATCGACGCAGACCTACGGCGTAGCGTACGTGGCGACGCGCAATGTACGGTGCGTGTTGCCGCGTACCCTACGCCGCAGGCTCTGCGTCGCTTTAACGCAGAACCATAAATCAGCCTTAAACCACAAACACTCACACAGACGGGCGTCGGATCAAAACACGGGTTTTATTCCCCACTTCGCCAGCTAAACGCAGTTGCTGGCCAGCTCTCTGCGGTGCAATTAACCCCAATCTTCAGATAAAACTAGTTTGTTGAGGAAAAAATATTAACTCTTATTTGTAGCTGCAGAGGAAAAAAATGATCTCACGAGGAAAACAAAAATATTGCTCACGCCTCGGAGCCTCTTCAACATAATATAGCAGTCAAAAAAAAAAGAAAAGAGAAGTAAGAGGGATACAAAACATGTACTGTATGTTGTACTATTATACAAATTTATTGAAACACATGGCGAGTCAAACATTTACCAAAGCAGCTGCCAAACACTCCTAAACAAGGTAGCCGGAGACGGTGGTTCTGCAGAACTGCGGCACTAAATCCTTTCTAAAGAGTGCAGCTCCGACGAGGAGCTCCATTCTTCAGTCGGGATTTCATATGGATCCAGACCGTTAATAATCATTATTTTGTCCATATACCGCTCCCTGGCTTCCTTGTTTAATGTATCCCGGTAAATTCCAGTTCCTTTCCAGCAGTTTAGCATCTATTTTTTTGCGTTCCGTCTGTTCACTTGGTGAAACAGAAAAGCGTCCCGTCTTCTCTCATAACAAATGCACGCGACGGGACAGGAGTTTTCCGGCAGTACGCGCTGGTGCTCATGGGAAACGTAGTGTTCTTTCTGGTAAAGCACTACCGCTTTTGTCCAAAAGATGCCGCCAAACTCAGAAAAGCTGAAAGTTACGTTGTGCTGCTTTAAATTGTGAAAAAGATTGATAATATGAATAGGGTTGCCATGAAACTGTACTCATTCATAAATCAGTCCTTGCTCTTTTGATTTTATTGTACCTTGCTGTCCTTGTGCTTTTTGTTTGTTTTTGTTTCTTGTGTGAATCTGTTATCTTCACGATTGTTGCTGTAAATATTTCCTAATGTTATACCTTTTTCACCCTGCCTTGATTTGTACATTCTTTGTGTTAAATAAAGTTTAAAAAAAATAAATATTCATTCCGCTTTAAATTAATTCCCGTCTTTCTGCACTGCTCGTTCCCTTGCCCGTCTGTCGCGATGACGCTTATATTCCACGCTGGGCGTTTCAAGATGGCAGTACGCAGGGAATGGTGGTCAAGATTAGAGACGATTTATTTAATAAATAGCTTGCAGGACCTGGAAATAATTAAAAGAACAGATGGCAGGAAACAAAAAAATTGTGAGCTTTTCAAAGTTGTAGCGGCTAAGTGGCTAAGTTTGTTTTTCTTCCGGTAGACGTAACTTCCGGTCCGCCCCCCTATCCAATCAGAACCCTTCCCAACACCCAGACCTTAAGCGGGATTGGATGAAGCCGATCAAACGTGTTTTCCATGTAAACCTCAATTCGGAATTACTATTTCCATGTAAACTCGAAGGAAAATAGTTTAATTCGGAATTATTTAATTCGGAATATTTAATTCCGAATTAAAAAACATCATGTAACCGTGGCCATTAAAGAGGCAGGAAGTATCGTTGTCTTAAAGGGCCATGCATTTGGTGTCAGTCTAAAATCTTTGTACATACATGCTTGATGTCTTTTTCCAGGTAGGAGGTTAGAACTTACAGCTCGGTATGTAATGATTTTTGAATTTGGTGCATAAATTACAATTTGAGACATGAAGGTGGGTGCTGCTGAATCCTTTTGATTTGAGGAGATCCACACTGAGATAGTCTGGGGGCGAATATCCCTTTATTTTGCGCACGTGTGCTTTAGCCTCATTTCAAATCAATTAGGGCATCAATGCATGGGTCTGGGCTTGTCAAAAGCTTGTTTTTTGTTGTCGTTTTTTTGTGTTGTTATTTACCTTCTGACTGTTACCATGCCATTTTTCCCCTTTTGTGTCTCGCTCAGGAGACACAAAAGACGTTAACGATGAAAAGTTATCAAAATCGTGAGTTTTTGTGAAATGGCATGGCCGTGGCGCCGCGTCAAACTTCAACGTTAAACAGGAAGTGATACTAGTAGCTGATTGGTCGATATTTGATAGATCCTATTTTCTGCCATAACTTTTGAATGGTATGACATACAGAGTAGTGGGTGGTGTCATTGGACTCGGTTTTGACTCCTTCACCTTAAGTGGTGCAAATTAAACCTACTCACTCACCTACATACTCACTCCACAGCTTTGGGGGGACAGATAATCCCAGTAGCCTAGCTTTGATTCAGTCTCAGGGACCTGAAATGGTTGCTGTTTGTGTCTCTGCCTGTTCTCCTGTCCTGTTTTTGTTTTCTCTCTTACAGATTTCAAAGCTTTGTGTGCCCGTTGTACATTTCCCTGTGTTTCTCTCATTATAGACTAGCAGCGGATGCCCCCCCCCCCCCACATATGTTTATATTAATTATATATATATATTAAGCATTATAGATTATATTATATATTAAAATGCATATATATGCTTTAGGTTTGACCAAACTATGTATTAACCATTAATATATATGCAGACAAAAAAAACTCCCCCACTGGCTTAAAGCACGCCTGTTTATGGTTGATCTTTCATCATCCTTATCCACTACATAGCCGATTTAAAAAAAGAAGTGTCCAAATGTTTGTCTTTTTGCATAATTAAAAGCTGCTCATGCAATCAGCAGGCCCCAGTCCCATTACTTTCATTTTCTCGTCCTCGTATTTAGAGGACTTAAGACAGAGTTTCCTGTCATCTTTGATTATCACATTTCCAATCGAATCTACCAGTTCCACTGGCAGCGAAAAAGCTTGAAAAAGCGAAAAGCCAATGCTGCTTCAGCACAATTTAGTACAGACTTCACTTCCTCGCCTTCATACATCTGTCACTAGGGCCAAATTAACACTCTATCAACAACTTTCCTCCAGAAGGCAGTTTTCCTTTATGCTTTATTTTCCAAATTTTCATTGAGTTTAAAAAGGTGCACACTCTTGGACCTCAGTTTTCTTTCTCGGACAGCAACATTTCAATCTACAGGGAAATGAAATGAGCTTAAGTGTGGACTGCGAGACTTTTGATTCATCAGCTCCCAGGTCTTCTACCTCGAAAAGGACAGGGGAGATAATATCGTCCCCAGGTCTCCACTAAGCTCTTTGAAACATACTTTGTATTGGTCAATCCAATTAGTGCTGTTAAACCAACCCTTTTTATTTGGCACAAAGCACCTCCCATCTATAATAAATCCCTATCACAACATCAAATGAAAAGGTAGTGACAACTTAAAGACATGATGGAATTTTAATCACCACTGAATAATATAAGTTTCCCTGATTTCAGATGGAAACAACACTGTTAAACTCTGTTGTTGTCACACATTTTCTTACTTCCTCAAGGTAGGGCGATTTTTTTTCCCCAGTAACAAGACACCTCTATATCTGTCTGAATGTAATGTCACTTTAAGTCAGCACAGATGCGTAGCAGTGCTAACATACCTATTTTACTACAGTGAAATGGAGCAAAATGAAAACAGCTGAGCATGTTCTTCCATTTGGAAGAATTACATCACCTTGGGAACTGCTGTTCCCTGTCACCATGCCGAATGAGTCATGCAGCTCAAACTCAAAAGTGTGGCTCTCAAAAGTGGGCGGATGGATATGTTTGGGACTGCATGTATGTATTACTTTGTGTTGATGACAGAAAACTTAAAATTATTCAAAACTTGAGCACAGGTATTCTTGTTTTCCTATTTGAAGATGTTTTGTGCTGTTGCTTAAAAAAGAAATGTTCAAAGAGATCTTTCAGCACTTCATTGTTCCATCACCTTGGGATGGCTGTGGTTTTGCAGGTAGCGTAGTTCTGATAGTTGCTGGTTCAAATCTTGAACTCACAGTCTAAATCAGTGTCTTTGAGCAAGACACTGAACCCCACATTACCCAAAATGCATTCATCGATGTGGGACTGTGTGTGACAGAAAAAGTGCTGCCTGGATTCGGTAAAAAGATATCTGTGTAGATCTCTGTAGGCCCAGAGAGGGCTGTGTGAATTTGGCTGCAGTGCTTTAAATGTGGTTAATGAGACTAGAAAGTCAAAAATAAACACAGTCCTACGCAACATAAACGTTTACACGTATCAAATATTCTGTTCTCGAGTCGGAGTTTTGCCGCTCGCTCCTCAGACAGCTTCTGTTCCATCTCCTTCATGGACTCTTTCATCCACACTGACTAAATGTCAACGTCTGCCTTGAACTGTATTTAAACAATCTATGGGACAGGAGATGTAACAGGCACAACCTCCTCCTTGGTCCTGTCAGCTCATGTGCTTGGTGCATCTCTATCTGCATACAGAGATGGTGGCGGTGAATGAGATCTGAAGACTCTAATTCAAAGAGGCCATTGTAAGGGCTGAGCATGGTTTCCTTTCCTACAGCATACCCAGCCAGCTCCCAATTAAAACCAAAACCATGTCATACTCAGCAGATTTTTGAGGCTGGACGGTCACACCTACCCTAAGGCAGGGCCTTGCCTCAGAAGATCCCTAAAAGTCTTTGTGGCAGGGTGGAGGAGCAGCCACTCAGCTGATTGGGCACAGGTGTGCCCAATCAACCTCTCCACCCTGCCTGGTTACTTGAGCAGCGGCTGCACACCAGCCAGGAGGTCTCTGTTGGGAGGAAGCTGCTTAGTCTGCACGTGTGTCTTGGGTGCAAATAAACATTTCCTGCACGAAACCCTGTGTCGGCTGTCCTGTCTGGTGGTGCCCAATCAACCTCTCCACCCTGCCTGGTTACTTGAGCAGCGGCTGCACACCAGCCAGGAGGTCTCTGTTGGGAGGAAGCTGCTTAGTCTGCACGTGTGTCTTGGGTGCAAATAAACGTTTCCTGCACGAAACCCTGTGTCGGCTGTCCTGTCTGGTGACCCCCGTAGCACGAGCATTGCTACACTGGCGCACAACGTGGGGCCCGACAGGATGGAGGAGAGGAATGACGCAGAGCGGAGCTCTGCTGAGAGGACAGAGCTACTGAAGGTGCATTGCTACAGTCTTGTTGTGAAGCAGTCCCTGGTAGAAGAGACACGTGCCAGCAGTCGAGGCTCTGCAACACCACCAAGGGTCCCTGCTAAACCCGCTGGAAGCCTGTCTGCACATGCAAATATCAACTTAGTTGTATGTTGTAACCGCCACCTTTTAATATGTTCACCAGCCTTTGGTTTTCAGTGTCACTCTCTCATCTAGAATTAACCAAATAAGTCAAATTAAGGTTTAGAAGTAAAAACAAATGACAACGATGATTAAAGACTCTTTTCTCTCATTGGATTCATCAATTGATGTTCTCACACCAACGTACTGTACACTCACTGGCCACTTTATCAGGTACACCTGTCTAACTGCTCATTAACGCACATTTCTAACCAGCCAATCACATGGCAGCAACTCAGTGCATCTAGGCATGTAGACATGGTCAAGCATCAGAATGGGGAAGAAAGGTGATTTAAGTGACTCTGAACGTGGCATGGTTGATGGTCTGAGTATTTCAGAAACTGCTGATCTGCTGGGATTTTCACCCACAACCATCTCTAGGTTTACAGACAATGGTCCGAAAAAGAGAAAATATCCAGTTTGGTGGTTGCAAATGCCATGTTGATGCCAGAGGTCAGAGGAGAATGACTGGTTGGAGCTGATAGAAAGACAACAGTAACTCAAATAACCACTCGTTATAACTGAGGTCTGCAGAAGAGCATCTCTGAACGCACAACATGATGAACTTTGAGGCGGATGGGCTACAGCAGCAGGGGACCACACCAGGTGCCACTCCTTTCAGCTTAAAACAGGAAACTGAGGGTACAATTCACACAGGCTCACCAAAGTTGGACAACAGAAGAAGGAAAAATGTTGCCTGGTCTGATGAGTCTCCATTTCTGCTGCCACATTCGGACGGTAGGGTCAGAGTTAGGATTCAACAACATGAAAGCATGGATCCATCTGCCTTGTATCAACGGTTCAGGCTGGTGGTGGTGGTGGTGTAATGGTGTGGAGGATATTTTCCTGGCACACTTTGGGCCTTTTAGTACCAACTGAGCATCGTGTCAACGCCACAGCCTACCTGTGTGTTGTTGCTGACCATTTCCATCCCTTTATGACCACAGTGGACCATCTTCTGATGCTACTTCCAGCAGGAGAACGCACCATGTCATAAAGAATCATCTCACACTGGTTTCTTGAACATGACAATGAGTTCACCTCTCTTATGGCCTCCACAGTCACCAGACCTCAGTCCAACAGAACCTTTAGGATGTGGTGGAATGGGAGATTCTCATCATGGATGTGCAGCTGACAAATCTGCAGCAACTGCATGATTCTATCATGTCAATATGGATGAAACTCAATGAGGAATGTTTCCAGTACCTTGTTGAATCTATGCCACGAAGGATTAAGGCAGTTCTGAAGGCCAAAGGGGGTCCGACCCGGTACTAGCCAGGTGCGCCTAATAAAGTGGCCGGTGAGGGTAAGCCCATAAATGCAAAAGCAATCAAGGTATTCAGCTTCAAAATGTCCCACAGAATTTTCATTTCATTTCATTTAATTTCATTTCATTTATTCCATTCATGGTATATCTTCTTAACAATGTTGTACAAAATTCCAAGAAGTACACATTATCACCATGAAGAAAAGGAGCAGGAAGAAGAAAACTTATGATGCCTGCCCCTCTCTGTAAATACAATTACGTTGACTTGCTGAACACCAATCTATCTATATGTCAGGGTTTGACACTTCCCTCCAGTTTGTAACTTTCAGTTTCTGTCTTGCCCCGCCTGTGTCCCATCTGCCCTGATTGTGTCTGCACCTGTGTCTCGTCATGTCTCGTTATCCCTTCAGTATATCTTGTCTTGTCATTCCTTGGTTCCCTGTCGGTCCGTACTGTTTCCACCTCCATGTCTCCTCGTAGTTTTTTGATCCCTGTTAGTTTTGTGTTTTTTCATCCTGCTCTGCAGCGCCTTTTTTTCTCCTTTTTGTGGAATAAATCCTTTTGTTTTGAGAACTCCTGCCTCCAGCCTCCCTCTGTCTCCTGCACTTGGGTCCTAGAAAAACCGTACCATGACAGAACGGACCGACCAGGTGGACCCAGCGGGAGACTACCTCACCCTTATGGAGTTTCTGCGCCAGGAGGAGTATTGGGACCCCTTTTGGGGAACACGCCTGGCTCTGGGTGGGCCCAGGAGCCTGCAGGCCCAGGGGAAGCGACGGCGTCAGCGCCAGCCCCAGCCCCAGCCTGTTCCGGTGGGGGCCCTGGACGCACCTCTTCCTGTTCCCGAGGTGGTCCTGGACGCATCCCAGCCTGTTTCCCCCTTCTGGGGAACACGCCTGGCTCGAGGCGGGCCCAGGGGTTCTCAGCCCCAGGGGAAGCGACGGCGTCAGCGCCAGCCCCAGCCTGTTCCTGCTCCAGCGGTGGGCCTGGACGCATCGCCCCCTGTTCCGGCTCCAGCAGTGGTCCTGGACGCATCGCCCCCTGTTCCGGCGCTGGTCCTCGACGCATCGCCCCCTGTTCTGGCTCCAGCGGTGGTCCTGGACGCCTCAGCTCCTGCTGGAGTTCCTCCTCCGGTGATGGTTCCGGACCCCCCCCAGCCAGCTCTGAGGACCCGTGTCCCCCCTCAGCCAGCTCCGAGGATCCGTGCCCCCCCTCAGCCAGCTCCGAGGACCCGTGCCCCCCCTCAGCCAGCTCCGAGGACCCGTGCCCCCCCAGCCCGCCCTGGATGTGGACTGTGGGGACATCTGGGATCTGTCCCTTGAGGGGGGGCCAGCGCCCCGGACCCGGGTACCCCCGCAGCCGGCGCCTCGGACCCGGGTACCCCTGGAGCCGGCACCTCGGACCCGGGTACCCCCGCAGCCAGCGCCACGGACCCGGGTCCCCACTCGGGCAGCTCCGGGGATCCTCTGCCCCCCGACTCCGGCTCCACGCATCCTGTCTGCTCCTGTTCCGGCTCCCCGCATCCTGTCAGTCCCGACTCCGGCCCCCCGCCTCCTGTCAGCCCCGACTCCGGCTCCCCGCCTCCTGTCAGCCCCGACTCCGGCTCCCCGCCTCCTGTCAGCCCCGACTCCGGCTCCCCGCCTCCTGTCTGCCCCGACTCCGGATCCTGAGGCGGTCCCGCAGCCCTCTGTTCCTGAGGCGGTCCCGCAGCCCTCTGTTCCTGAGGCAGTCCCGCAGCCCTCTGTTCCTGAGGCGGTCCCGCAGCCCTCTGTTCCTGAGGCGGTCCCGCAGCCCTCTGTTCCCGAGCCCCGTCAGGTTCCCGAGCCCCGTCAGGTTCCCGAGCCCCGTCAGGTTCCCGAGCCCCGTCAGGTTCCCGAGCCCCGTCAGGTTCCCGAGCCCCGTCAGGTTCCCGAGTCCCGTCAGGTTCCCGAGTCCCGTCAGGTTCCCGAGTCCCGTCAGGTTCCCGAGTCCCGTCAGGTTCCCGAGTCCCGTCAGGTTCCCGAGTCCCGTCAGGTTCCCGAGTCCCTTCAGGTTCCCGAGTCCCGTCCAGTCCCAGAGTCCCGTCCAGTCTCAGAGCCCCGCCAGGAATCCCCGTCACGCCCCCCGCAAAGACCCAGGCCTAGGCCTCGGGGACGCCCCCCCGAGCTCTCTCGCTGGTCTGCTCGGTCCCGAGGGCGGCCCCCGGAGCTTTGGCCGTGTGTGTCCTGATCCTTGTTTTTTGTATTTATCCTGCTCTGCAGCACTTTGCTTTGCCTTTTTGGATTAAAACCCTTTTTGTTTTTGAGAACTCCTGCCTCCAGCCTCCCTCTGTCTCCTGCACTTGGGTCCTTAAAAAACCAAACCATGACACTATACATATATAAACAAGAAAACAAACAAAAATACCACTCTTCTATCTATTTTTTTCTCTTTCTCCTTCTTTTTTGTAGGCACTTATCTTCTCTTTTTTAAACATTTTCTTAAGCTGGTACAAACTTGTGCAACCTCTCAGTTCCTTGCTTTGTCCATGCCATAATTTTACACCTGTAACCGAAATACACCTTTGTTTTATGTTTAGCCTTGCAAAAGTATGTTTGAAATCATGTTTAAGTCTGTTGTCTTCATCCTCCAATCTGAACAAATTTTGTAGCTGTTCTGGTAACGATCTATTTTTTGCTTTGAACATTATTTTTAAAGTTTGAAGTTCAACCATATCCGCCATTTTCAACAAACCTGCCGAAACAAACAATCTGTTTGATGGTTCTCTGAAGCCGACCCTGTGAATGACTCTGATTGCTCCGTTCTTTAGCACAAACAGAGGATAGATGTTACTTACACAGGTATTACCCCACACTTCCACACAATAATTTAGATATGGCAAAATAAATGTACAATACAGAGTTCTTAGTGTGTTAGTATTCAAAATAAACTTAACCTTATTCAAAATATATATACTCTTCGCCACCTTGGCTTTTACATATGCTATATGGTTTTTCCATGTCAGCTTGTCGTCTAAAATAATACCCAAAAACCTAAACACAGACACTCTCTCAATGCTCTCTCCTGCAAATGAAAGTGCAATTTCATCCTTCTTTCGATTTGTAAAAACCATAAATTTAGTTTTTTTCAGATTTAACAAAAGCTTATTTTTGTCAAACCAACTTTTAAGTTTAACCATTTCATTGGTGATATTTTCAGCAATATGCCCCAAATCATCACCAGAACAAAAAAAATTAGTATCATCAGCAAATAAGACAAACTGTAGAGTCTTCGAAACTTCACAAATATCATTAATGTATAAAGAATAGACTTTCAACAAGTGCTGACAGATCAAATGGTTACAAAGTGCTGCAAATTGACTGCAGAGTGACAACAAAGTAACAGGATAAAGATCCAAATTTTGTTGAGGAGATGAAACACGAAACTGAAACGACTTTAAATTGATGACAGAGATGTAGAAGAAAATCCAGCTGGCTACAAAATGATTCAGCACCACCACAAAGAGATTTCAGATGTCTCTAAAGATATGCAGATTGATTTCAAAGACAGACAAAACCCAACACGGATTACCCAAATGGAATCAAATAGATTTATATGTTCATTGATTTCAAACAGAGCTGAAATGAATGAAAGCAGCTGCGGGACACTGTGCATGTTTATTTCTGGGGGATTTTTGTGTGTGATGGAGGGGGGAGCGCTTAACATGTTTACGCCAAATTTCTTTCACAATGTGTCCGTGCATTATCATTTTGAAAAATATGTTTATTAGTGCACATGTAAACAAGTGGCTGCTGTCAAGGCGCATAGCAGGTTTCCATGCAGGAACACAGCTGTGTTGTGGTTAATTAGAAAGCATAGATAACATGCTCAACCATGGTTGGCCAGCAGAACATCCTCTCATAGAAAAACGGTTTAATTGTTTTATGAAAGCTGAAACTGAGCTTTGTGTCTGCAGCTTGTTTGTAAATGTATTTGTGCACCTGCAGGATTTAAATGAAGAGCCACAGTCTAGACAGACAGTGTATCTTTGTTTGATTTACTCAAAACAAGCTGTGAAATCTGCAACTGGAAGTCAGAGTATTTCATCAATGTTGCTCTTGTCTTGTTATCTGAAATGAGCCGTCATCTAACTTGATTTCCAGGACTTTTTTCTGAACATTACTGAGCGCTGTTGTTGATGTTCCAGGTGCTGGTTTGGCAAGCGGGCCGGTGTGTACACTGACTACATATATCAAGGTCCCATGATCCTCGTGTTGGTGGTAAGTGTATTTTACATCCTGTCTGGCATAACCGGCTGTTAAGATGTTCATTAGATCAAAGCACATTACTTTTGTTAAGAGTGATAAAAGTGACGCTTTAACAGTCAGACGCAACTTATTTCTACACTTTGGAATTGAAAATAAGAATTAAATCAGACTGTGTCAGAGTGTGTGTGTCTTCTGGAACATATCTGGTAATTTCTACACTCTGTGAGGGTTTCCTTGGTTTTATTTTCACTACTTCCCAGGTACAGGATGTACAGGTTGTAAATCTGTGTTTTTTTCCCTTCATCGTGAATTCTTTCTCATCTGCATTCAGCATAACTTTAAACTGCAGCTTAAAGGAGTGACAGCATAGCATCTTAAACTGGACCAGGGCCATCAGACCGAGCTCTTTATAATTAGGCGTCTAGCTGTGTTTTTGTCACTCTTCTTCAACCTGCCAAAGGTCTCCCATGATACCCTGCCCTTCAGCGAAGTTCATGTGAAAGATTTTGCAGCTCAGCCAGGGACTCAGCATGGCTCCTTGTACAAGCTTTAGTCATCTCTTGTCTGTCCTACATTAACTCCCTCGTGACGGAGCTGCCAAAACACTGTCCTCAGTCCAATAGTGCAGCATTAAGTGCGTCTGCTCTGCTACCGTGCTCATGTAAAAGTTTGACTTTACTTGTACCGTTTTTTTTATTATTATTTTCATTATATAGGTCGCTTTGGTTCATGCAACATTTCAGAGGAGCATTATATAGTTTCTCTTAACTACAGTTGATTATCAACAACATACCTGAGCTAATATGCAGAGCAAGGTTGTGAGGTTAAATATAAATTATCCATCCATCCATTATCTATACCCGCTTTATCCCTTGCGGGGTCACGGGGGTCTGCTGGAGCCTATCCCAGCTCATTTCACCAAAGTTAGGAGTTAGGAACGATACCTTATTAGATTTGACACCACATCAGTCTTTGGCACACAGGTTTTATGGGATAAATAAGAGTATTTCTGTCTATATTTTGAAATAATGGAATAATTAAACAAATCTTCACATACATTTGTATTTGAGCAGATACAGCAGAAATCCCTGCAGGTATTTGAACTGAAACTGTAACTGTAACTGAAATGAAATATAAATTAATGTTTTGTAATATTTCTTAGAAACAAATGATTTCATAGTTCCAGATTCCAAATGTACACCAGTAGTATGAATGTTTAAAAGATAAAGACATCACAAATCATGTCTTTTTTATGCATCATCAGCTTTAGCACATTGTGTTTGTCTATTATTGTGAGATCGATAAAGCAGATTATATTTCATAGCAAATGAATGTTGCTAGCAGATTTAAATTTGTTTTGCAGGTACTTACATCTTAATAGATTCATGCATATGGACAGGATTCATTTACAAAAACCTGCACATTTCTAAGGGTCCATATCTGTTTATCTCCCTGCTGTAAGGCTTTGGTAAGTAGCCCTGCACTCGTCAGTTTAATGGAAACTTTAAGGCCTTCTCTAACATTGCACTGTAATCACTATAATTAACTGCCTGTTCATTTACAATAACACATCTAAAGGCTTGATACACAACTCTAGTTAATTTTGTTGTCTACTTTTCACAAATTTTGTAAATTTGAACAAACAGCTGTCAGATCGAGGAAACGCAGCATCTTAATCCAAAGTAAAGTTGGAACACTAAAAGTCTCAAAAATTAGTGTTTGATAATGATTCGTATTAATGCATCAGTCATAATAATGCAGTTATTAGTATTTTCTCCCAGTGGTGCTTTAACTAAAAAAAATTTGAATATGTAGTTTATTTGTATTTTACTGTAAATTTTGGAGAACGAAAATCCCAAAGTTCATACTTGTCGGCAGTCAAAATGTGCAAATGTAGGCCATATTATAAAATGACATTAAATTGCTGGAATTCCAGGTTGTTTAAGGAGAGTTGTGCAATTAAATGTTTGTGGCACGGGCTTTTGAGACAATCCCTGCATTCAATAGATTTCTGTAACTCTCTGTGAGGCTTGTGCACCTGTCAACAGGTATTGTAGTCCACTCCTCAGGTTTAACGGGTTTCTTCTTCAGACTGCATCTTTTGTTTATGTTCAATGGGATTTAGATCAGGACTCACAATTGAATTGAATTGAATTGAATTGAATTGAATTGAATTGAATTGAATTGAATTGAATTGAATTGAAATGAATTGAAATGAATCGATGCGATGAGACAAAGCTTTTTGGCACATTTGTCTCCAGAACACCTTGATAATTTTGACCTTTCATAGTATCCTGTAGATTCAAGACTCCATGCACCAGACACAGCAACGCTCCAGAACATAATTGAGCCTCTTCCATGTTTCACAGTTGCACTATTTTCCTTCAATGCTTCGTTTTTGCCTCTGTGAACACAGAGCTGATGTGACTGGCCAAGAAGGTCCAGTTTTGTCTCATCTGTCCAAAGGACATTCTCCCAGAGGCTTGTCCATATGCAGTAGTACCAACTGATGTGACAAGGCCACTTTCATTTGTTTGGATTTTTTTTAAATTATGCTGTTGAACATCAATTCAAATGCAATGTCTGATTAAATGTGTCAGTTTTTAGTAAATAATGTTCATTCTATGAGTTTCAGGTTATTTTATTGAACATTGGGGTTTTTTCTCTTTTTAATGGAACTGTGCCTACAAATGTGTCTGTGTGTTAACGTGTAGAAATGAGGTGCAAGGGTCTGAACACCTCCCCTGTTATCCTTTGCCTGTGTCCGTAGGGCTTAACAAAGTGACTGCCACCCTCAGTGTGACTGTTTCTGCACAGTTTCAGTCAATCTTGTCCCTGCTGGCCATCCACTGGTTGAGCGACCTTCCCGTGTCCCAACAAAACACAACAGTCCTTTACATTCTCTACCCTATTTGTAAAAAAAAAAAGTCATCTCCTTAAGAGGCACTTATCCACAGTGTTTCTGTCTCTCCTGGCATACCACCCCCCACCCGCCACCCCACCCTCCACCCCCCCAAGAACACATCTGCCTCATTCAATCTCTTTGCTTCTTAGCCTGAAAATTCTCCAGTCCTGCTTACAATCTTGTGCTCTCCTGGGCTTTTGTGTCTTTGCCAAGCACTTGATCCCCCAGGATCGTTGTTGGGTCACCAGAATGTTTTCTCCCGTGAGGATGTTCTGGTTGTAAACTGCCTCACCATCAGTGGCTTTAAGAATAAGCACTAGCGTGATCTCTTGCTATTACAAATACACTGAGTAAGTTATTAAAAATAATCAGAAACAAACTTGTAATGCATTAGACAAGTATGAACCAGCCGAGTGTGTGACTCTAGGAACGCAGAACCTCAACAACATCTGCTCAGGCCAAGGTCAGGTTATCCGGCTCTGAAAAACATTCCCATGTCTATTTTTGCCTGCATGTTACATCATTGTCACAAGTTGCATGAGCTATTGATTTTATCATTCATCACATACTGCAAAGTTAAACTCAGTAGCAAATCACATCCAAAGGTTTTTATCTTTATAACGTGTTCAGGTGGTTTTATTTTATATTTTTCCACTGTCAGGAAATCCTGCTGTTTACCCAAAGCTTTAAATAGCTCAGCATCTCATTGTCGTGGAGCTCGGCTGTTGCACGGAAGTGCTGGATTTTATGCACCTCAACAACATCCACATAGATACGAAAATTATTTTGAGATGACACCTGCAGTGAGCTGGAATAAAAAATAAAATAAAAAAAAAACCTTCCTTAATTAAATGCAGCTGAGATACAGCAGGTACTTAACAGAAGAGTCAAACCAAGATGTTTAGCTATAATTTTGATGTGAGATTTTCCTCAATAATTCATGAAATTGCTTAAAATTAAGATTCATTTATATCCCTATGAGTAATTATCCGGTAGTTAGCTGCTTGTCCAATCTTATTGCTTGTGCAATAATAAGCCGAATAGGCTATAAATGTATTGTGTTAGTGTACACAAATGTAATTTGCCTTTGTAGGGCTTTTTGAGATTCTTTCATAATGCAATAAAGTAAAAGTAAAATATTATCATCTTAAGTTCTATGTAAATTGGCAGGTTTAGATATTTTCTTTTAAACAGAAGTCAGGGAGGCTGTCAGCTTCGGCAGCCTGATAAGGCGTCATTCAGCTCCATCCCACCTCTGATGAAATTTGAAATTCAAGAAAGCTTTTCTATGGACTCAAATAAATTAGTATCTGACCCTGATTGCAACACGAGTGGTAAGTATTTACATTTCCAGGAAACAAAAACACTAACAAAACTACTTTTTTTTGCATTTTTGGACTATATGCTAATAGAGCGTGTACAAGATGCTAATAGAGTATGTAAGTATACAAAGGAGCTTTGTTCTGTCAATGTAAACCACTTTGAATTACCTTGTGTTGAATTGTGCTATATAAATAAACTTGCCTTGCCTTGTTCAGCTTCTCCACACTGGGTTACTGTGCCCCTCCTGACAAAACCTTAAACCAACACAATACTTAATACAAGCACTTTATTAAACTATAGTTTAACATCAAATTTGATTATAAAATATTAATGTGGCTTTAAAGATGAGTTAAGTGCAATGGGTGAATGACCTTTTTTAATAGTAAGATTTGCTAAATTTGTTATTTAGGTTTCGCAGGAAGGAAACTTTATTTTAGGAGGTCATTTTTTGTATTTTGTTAGAAACTATAGTCTGGCTGAAAATAAGTAAAAAGAACAGATGAATAGATTAACTGTCAAATTAAAAGGCATGAATATTAAACTAGAAAATAAATCAATGTAAATTCAGAGAACTCAACGGTTTAGATAATATTCTTACTCATATCAGTATTGATTGTACATTGAAATGGCCACAGTAATTACTTGTGGATCAATATCAATGTACTCGAGATAAAATCTGAAATAGACAGAAAATGAAAATCATTTGTCACAGTCATGTGCAAAGGTGAGCCCATTTTTTAATCTTTTCATGTTAAAACAATATAAAAGTCAAATAATTGTAGTGGGTGTTACTATTAGTAGTATTAGGCGGGTGTTCGTGAAATACAAACTCAGACAAAGATTAATATAACTGTTAACAGATTTCACCATGCATTTTTATTAAACCAAAATGAAGGCAGAAATAAAATAATCATACAGGCGAAGTAGCTCCTTACTGCTTTAACTGGATTTATTGGGGTAAGTTGCTGCAAGGTTTTGCAGAAAGAGGATTCGGGTGTGTGTTAAGACAATACCACAAGCCGAAGAGACACAGTTCTTACTACAGCATCAGTCTGGAATATGAGTTATAAAACCATTTCTGAACAGTTTGGAGTTCAGCATTCTACAGGGAGAAAGAGTATTCACAATTGGAAGGCATTCCCAGGAGTGGACATCCCAGCAAATTTACCCCCAGGGTCAGACCGTGCAACGCTCGGAGAAATACAAACAACCCAAGGCTGCTTCTCAGTCCCTGCAGGCCTCACTGGGCACGCTAGTGTTGAGCATGTGGACAGGATGCATCTGAGCAGACCACAAGACTTCTGAAATAATGTCCAGCGGACGGATGACACCAGATGGGAGTTGTTTTGATGCCTGGCATCATATTTGGCAAAAAACAACCAGAATAAGAACTCACACAGAAAACAATTACCTGAAGTTACTGTTGATATGGGTGGATCTATAAGCTTTTGAGTCATTGGAGCACTTCTGCCCACATGATTTTTTAACTTAACTCCACTCCTTTGTTTCAGAAACTTTATATTCTCAACATTTATAACATAAATATTTATCAGACATGTGTTTTTATTTATAAGGTCTTAAAGGAGGAAAGCATTCCTGCTCACCTCAAAGATTATTTTACTACAAACTCTCAGGTCCATTCTTATGCAACACGTCGAGCGTTAGATCTGCATCCTCCAAAATGTGTTACAACCAGGGCTAAATATGCACTACGGTACAGGGGGGTCAAACTATGGAATACATATTCCCATTTAGCAAAAAAATGCTTCTCTGTACAAGGTTTTAAAGGATGTCTGAAACACCCACTTAATTTTTGTTTTGTAAATGGAACTGCTCCGGCATGAGTAATGGATGTACCGACACATTTTATCGTTTTGTGTAATCTCCTTGAAATTATTTTTTGTTTTTGTTCATTTGGTTTGTTATTTAGTCGTTTATTTTTTGATTGTTTCTTAATTATTAAATTGTACTCTATCGTTTTTCATATATCCGATCATTTCTCTTTTGTGTAAATTCTTTGTAATTTTCCTTTAATTTCTATCATTTATAGATTTCTAACTGCTCATTTGTATATTTTGTTTTTATAAGTATGATGTTAAATTTTATGTTAACTATAGGTAGAGGCACCTGATAAGCTCTTTTGAGTTTTCGCCTCTTCCTGCACTTTAATTTGTAAAGTTGGTAATTTTATTTGTGTAATGTTTAACTGTGCAAATAAATAAATCTAAATAAATCTAAAAAAAAAAAATCTAACTTAATTAAGGGTGGCTGTTGATCTCAAGCTCTGGTCCTCTACCAGAGACCTGGGAGCTTGAGGGTCCTGTGCAGTATCTTAGCTGTTCCTAAGACTGCGCTCTTCTGGATGGACAAGTCTGATGTTTCTCCAGGGACCTACTGGAGCCACAGTGTGGGGGACAGGAAACAAATGGCGCTTTTACACTAGTACCTACTCAGCCAAGCCCCCGTTTTGCGTTTTTACACTACGGGTGGAGGCGGCTGAGTCGGCCCTGGATCTGACATCATCACACTACAGGCCACCGATTGGTCGGGGGGCAGGGCCGTCAGACGTTTGAATCAGGAAGCGGGAATCAGCGCAAGAGCGGCTGGCGGCTCTTCATTTTATTCAACAGGCAATGGCAGCGCAAACGTCTGTTTCGTGATCCAACTCTGAGGTGCAGATGTTCATAAACCTGGTGGCTGAGGAGAGAATTAAAAAAGGATCTATACGGGCGATAAGGAACGACCAGATCCACCAGGCGCTCAGTCACTTGTCAGCCGCTCGCGGCTCTCAGCTGATTTCTCAGTTGCATCAACACAAACAAAATTTTAAGAAAAGCGTCGCCACTTGAAGCTTCTTTCACTCTCATTTTTTAACTTGATATCAAACACAAGTCACAAACCATTGAAATCACGACAACGGATCCCATTGACTTCGCATAGTACTATATCCGTGGTGCTCCCATTAAAACCTCAATAAAACACTGCTAAAACAGCGTTAAAAACATGCTTTTATAAACTGACAGTAACAAACAGTACCTTGCGCGACAAAAACTCATAATTTAGCCACAATAACAAAAAATAATATATAAATAATAATAATGTCATAATCCGTGTATATATCACGTCAACGGAATCCATTGATTCGCATGGTACAATATCCGTGGTGCTCACACGGAATTATACCACTTTCCGTGTTGGTACCACGGAAAATAGTGGTGAGAGGTCATGGGCATTTCACGGATTTTTCTGAGATCAGGTTGGAGTAAACCTGCACTCTGAGAGCGGAGAGCTCTATTAGGAACATTAGGTCTTGCAAATATCGCGGAGCTCGGCCGCTTTGGGCTTTATAAGTACCGTATTTTCGCGACCATTAGGCGCACATGAAATTCTTTTTTTTTTAAAAGAATGTGCCGCGCGCCCAATGAAACGGTGCGCCGTTTCTATTACCTGTATTACGGTAATGTAAGGCGGACGGCCACCATGAGAACGGTAAAGGGAGAAGGAGGCGTGTGAAGCACCCGTGAGTTGCGGACGTGATAGAGACCATCCACAGACGTTAAAGGGGGAAGGGGGGTGGGGGGTGCGAAGCACAGAGCGGGTGGAAGGAGCGTTTCAACGGCCTGAAAGCAGTAGCGCTGGCGGAAGAAATGAAAATTGAACATTTTCATGGAGGTCCGTCTTGGTGCTTTCGCTTTCGCTTCACGGTGCCAGCACAGCAGCAGCGCCCGGCGGTTTATATGGAAAAGATGGAGAGCTTCCGCTCATTCTGCAGCCAACACATCACCAACATGGACGAGGTGCCGCTCGCGTTCGACATCCCGGTGAATCACACGGTGGAGCTAACGGGGAACAGCGCGGTGGAGAGGACGGGAACAGCGTGGTGGAGTTAACGGGGAACAGCGCGGTGGAGAAGACGGGGGTGTGCGTCGCCTCCGTACCCTACGCCGTAGGCTAGCGCGGGGGAGAGGACAGGAACAACGAGGTGGGGGATCCGCATTACGGGGTATGAAAAGTTTATTTACTGTTGTGCTTGGCTGCCACGCTGATGGACAGAAACGGCCGCCTATGGTGATTTTTAAAAGAGTCATTATAAAGGCAAATGAAAAGGGCTGGATGGATGAAGGGATGGATCGAGTGGCTGAGGCACGTCTATGTGCGGCGACCCAGTGGTTTTTTTGACACATCATGCGTGGGCTAACGTGTCTGCTGGGACTGTTGTTCGGGCATTTGCAAAAGCCGGCATTTCCGAGGCGCCGCACGGCATGGAAAGTGACTCTGACAGCGAGGAAATTCGGACTGGCACAGCTGAATTAGGGGAGCTCTTTAATGCAGAAACAGAGGATGAGGACTTTGAAGGGGTTGATTAATGTAAAAACTGAAATAAAATACAATCAAACTAAGTTTTGCTCCCGCTCTATTTTTAAATAAGCACACTTGTGTGCTTGTGTGTGTGTGTTCTGCAGCAAGCGTGTGTTTTGCAGCGCGTGTGTGTGTGTTTTGCGCCGCGCGTGTGTGCAGCTCCGTGTCTGTAGACGGCGCCTTTTGGGACGGTGCGCCGTATGTGTGTTTTAAATCCAAAAATTACACACAAAACTGAGGGTGCGCCTTTCCACACGGTGCGCCGAATGGTCGTGAAAATACGGTAATAACATTTTGAATTGGATTCTGAGTTTTACGGGGAGCCAATGGTGGGAAGCTAACCCTGGAGAGACGTGGTCTCTCTTGTTCATTTCTGTCAGCAATCTGGTGCTGCATTTTGGATCAGCTGGAGGATTTTCAGAGAATTACTTGGACACCCTGCTAATAATACATTACAGTAATCTAGTCTTGAAGATACAAACGCGTGAATTAGTTTTTCAGCATCACTCTGGGAGAGTATGATCAAAAATAACACCACCGTTTTGCACGGTAGCACTGGAGGCCATCGCAACACCATCTAATCCCTTCCTAGGGTGTTAGGGACCAAAAACAATGACCTCTGTCAAGGGAATCAAGGGACACCACAACTCTGCATAATTGTGAGACACAAACACTTTTGTAATTTAGCCCCTGCTCCTCCTGAATAAAAAAAAGAGAATTGAACTGAAACAACAATATAATAGAGGATGTTCCTAATCTTTGCGATATTATGGAAATGAAAAAACGCTGCTTTACAAACCTGATTAATACACTGTATAAACAAATCCTGATCAAAAATAACACCAAGGTTTCTCACAGTTGTACTGAAGGGCATCGCATCACCATCTAATCCCTTCCTAAAATGCTTGGGACCAAAAATAATAACCTCTGTTTTATCGGAATTTAAAAGCAAAAGACAAGTGGACATCCTGTCCTTGATGTCCCTAAGACATGCCTGAAGTTTACTTAACGGTTCGGTTTCATCTGGCTTCATAGACAAATAGAGCTGCGTATCATCAGCATAGCAATGAATATTTATGGTTTGATTCTGGATAATACCTCCCATGGGCTGCATGTATAAACTGAACAAGATTGGCCCTAGCACTGAACCCTGCGGGACACCATAGCAGACCCTTGTTTGTTCTGAAGAAACCTTGTATACATGAACAAACTGTCGGATAGATGATGCATTCAGAACCCTGGCTTAAAAACTTCAAATAGGTAATTTCTATACAAATGGTCACATAACTGGCTTGCAACTACCTTTTCCAGATTTTTAGATACAAATGGAAGGTTGCAAATTGGTCTACAATTAGCTAAAATGTCTGGGTCAAGAGAAGGTTTTTTAAGTAAAGGTTTAATTACTGAAACATTAAAAACCTGTGGTACATATCCTAAATTTAGGGATAAGTTGATCTGATCCAGTATTGTCGTGCCAATAAGAGAAAGAACATTTTTGAGTAGTCGAGTCGGGATAGGGTCGAACAAACGTGGATGATTTAGCTTTATTGACGACTGAGGTCAGCTCAGGGAGGTCTACAGGATCGAAACAGCATAAAGTCAAGTCAGAGCCTAAGGAAGTTGCTAAAGCTGAAAAAATGCCCACAGGGTGGACCTGGTTGATTTCTTCTCTAATTCAGATTATTTTACTGTTAAAGAAGCTCATAAAGTCTTCACTACTGAGAGCTGCAGGAATGCACGGCTCAACAGAGTTGTGACTCTTTGTCAGCCTGGCTACAGTGCTGAACAAAAAACGTGGGTTATTCTTACTATCCTCTATCAACGATAATTAATAAGCTGTTCCTAGCTTTGCGAATTGCTTTTTTTGTATACTATTAGACTTTCTTTCCATTCACGATAAGAGCCTACAGACTCACAAGAGTACCACTTACATACATTCCATTTTACGCACTTTTTGTATCAACCATATGTGAATTATACCAGCGAGTTAAGCTCCTATGGTTAGAGACCCGTTCTCAAAGGAGCAACTGCATCTAAAGCTGAGTGCAGCAAATCTGCAGTGTTACTAGCAAGGAAATCAACATCTGCAGAGGTAGAACCCAGGTCACTGGCCTCAACTGCTTCATTATGTTCCACTGTGGTAAAATGAGCGATGGCCTCCCTAAATTTAACAATAGCTTTATCGGATCAACATCTGCTAAAATAAAACCTCATATTTTGCACTTGAACGTCAACAATGTTAAATTCAAACGTTATTAAAGAGTGGTCGGATAGGAAGGAGTTTACAGGCGACACTAACAGTTTTTTGGGTTTGACATCGCAGGTGAGGACGAGATCGAGCGTATGATTAAAACCTTGTACTTTGTACTTTTTGTGAGATGTCCATTGATTCTAGAACAGAATTAAAAGCTAATTTAAGATTATCGCTGTCAACATCCACAAGAATGTTAAAGTCACCCACTATGATGACTTTGTCTCTACTGATCGATAAACCAGATACGAAATCTGAAAAATTCAGACAGAAACTCTGTAGGGGGCCGGTACACTACCACTAACAAAACTGGCTTCTCCGATTTCCAGCTCGGGAGTTTCAGACTAAGCGTAAGGCTTTCAAACGTATTATAATAACATTTAGGTTTAGATTTTATTTGAAGACTGGAGTTATAGCTCGCCGCTACTCCTCCGCCTCAGCCCGTGCTTCAGGGAATATGATAATTAAAGTAACCGGCCGGCGTCGATTCATTTAAACTATAATACTGTTCCTCCTGTAGCCATGTTTCTGTTAAACAGAAAATATCAGTCCTGGTCTGGGTAGATTGTTTACTAATAGAGACTTGGAGCTTAAAGATAGTATATTTAGTAGTCTGCATCATATTTTTTGGTCTTTAATTGATACCAAATGCGCATTGGTTTTTATTTTTACAAGGTTTTATTTATTAGACCCTGCTTAACGTTGGTGGCGGTGCATCCTGCTCTCAGGCTACCATCACCGCAATGTTAGCACGGATGCTTATCTTTATCAACAAAAATCAGCCAGCTGCTGTTGGATTTATTTTATTTACTGTTAGAAGTGGACAGTCATCACCACTGTGAGTAAGTTACTTTTGTTAAGTATTTTCCCTCACTCGGCTCTGTTCCTTTAGGAATAGTTTTAAGTTATCTTTTGGCAAAACTTTTCAGTCCTAAGTATTATTATATTTTTGATTGAGTGTTTAATGTGATTGTGTTTTTGGATTTTTTATTTTTTATTTTGGAACAAAAATGTGTTTTCGGGCGCCGGCTCTGAATTTTATTTGAACTGCCAATTTATCTGCCCAAAGAGTTGGACTGTTCTTAAAATAAATATTTTGGGGAACAACACGTGTATTTTGTATTTTTGTTGTATTTTCTAATATGGAAAACATAATGATTTATCGATAATTGATCGTTAATTTCCCTGATTGTCGATGAAGGAAATTTAATCAAATGCCCATCCCTATTTTCCTGAAGTAGGCCTACTTGAACTCTTATTTTATCATCATCTTCTTCATACAATTTAATGTCACTTTGTCATAAGTTACTTTAATCACTTGTACAATCCTGCGAAATCTTGTGCAGTATTCACCACACAAATTGTATGTAAACATATGCTCTTTTTACCTTATTTAAATTGTATTCTATTTTGCCTTAAAATGTTTTGTTTATGCCAATGCACCAAATGGAGAATGCTCCCAATCTTGTTGTATACTGGATGTACAATGACTATAAAGGCTTAACTTTACTTACACACCTATTAGAAAATCCAAAACAAAGTAAATATGGACTGTGCTTCTAGGAGAAAGATAAGTTGAATAAACTGATAGATACGGTTCTATGCTGCTCATTATGATGCTGTTAGAATGAATCAACTGTACATTAAAACGTGTATTTCCCAGCTAGGATATGTTATATGACACATTTTAATACCGAAATGTTGATTTGTTCCTACTGCACCGAGGAAGGACTCACAATGAAGCAGTGTCCCGCCAGCGGGTCAGCCATTACAAATTCATGCCCTGTTTTCAAAACTGGTTTGTGGCCACAAAAAATAAAGAAGAAAGGGCAAATGCAATTGTGCAGAACCCTCACTTTCTGAAAATACCATATATGTTGCGTGAATGTTTGAGGTTCAGGGGTTCAAGGGTGTCCGTATTATCCCTGAAGGCGTCAGGTCATGTACAGCCAGCAGAAACACATACAGAGACCACGACGATTGACAAGTTAATACAACACACCTCCCACAGAGTCATTTAAAGCAGAACAAAATAATTTTCTTTCATGTTAAAATCTCAGTTTGAGTTGATGGGAAAGTCTGATTACTTTTAGGAAGCTAAAAACCGCAAAAGTTCCTTTGTACTGCGTTAAAAAAGCCATAGGCCACGGAATCATGTGATTTAGCATGAACTAGTGTTGCTGATGTTCATCCATGCTGGACGAGGAGGGGGTACAGGCATTCTAATGTCCAGAAATGTGGAATTTCTCATCTATTCGTCCCACAACTGTTCATCACTCAAATATCACGCAGTAAAGATCTCTAAGCCCTTCACTGCACACATTCTGGTTATATACCACCCTCCAGGAGGCAACATAGATGAGTTCATCTCTGAAATGGACATGATTCTCTGTGACATTCCTGATGATGGCTCTCCACTAATTGTACCGGGAGACATGAACATTCACATTGGCAAAACACAGGCAAATTAGTTTCTGGCTCTCATCCACTCTCAATCTTACTCGGGCCCAGTCCTCCAACGCACAAATCTGGTAATATCCTTCACCTGGTGTTGACCAGAAAATGCAATACAGCTGACATGTGTGTCACACCTCTGCACCTCTCAGACCACTTCCTGGTTAAATTTTCCACCTCCCTTCCTCATTTCACTCACCTGACTCCAAAGATGCTTTCCTACCGCAGAAACTTACGTTCTCTCAGCCATACACAGCTGTCTGATGAGGTCTGCTCTACCCTCCCTTCCCTCTCACACTATTTGTTAATGAGGCTACAGAAACACTCTGCTCCTCACTTGCATCCTCTCTGGATAAACTCTGTCCTCTGGTGTCCAAGCCAGTTAGACAGAAACCTCCCAGCCCATGGCTCACAGAGGTTCTGAGGGACCACAGAGAATCAGAATCAGAATGATGTTTATTTGGCCAAGTAAGGTCAAACAAGACATGGAATTTGACTCGGTTATTTTCGCTCACTGTACAGTAAAGAGGCAATAGGAAAAAGACAGCTCTTATTAACATATATACAATAAAAAAAGTGAAAGGTGCAGCAGTATGAGGTAGACCTGGTTATTGAACGGTGCATGGTTACAGCATATGATTGTGGTTATTATTACTATTAGGGCCCGAGCACTGACAGTGCGAAGGCCCTATTGTATCTGTAGGAATTTTTTTTTTTTTGTCATTTTTCTTCTAATGAAATTATGGCCTTTATCCCCCCCTAACGTGCCCCAAAAGTCACCAAATTTTGCACGCAAGCCAGGCCTGGTGAAAAATTTGATATTGAATGGTTTACATTAATGGCCGTGGCCTAATGGCTCAACAGCGCCCCCTAGAAAACTTTGTGCTTCAAGCCCCACAATACGGTTTGACGTACATGCACGAAAATCGGAACACACCTGTATCATGTCGCAACTTAAAGAAAAGTCTCTCTGCGCCATGGCCGAAACCGAACAGGAAGTGGGCCATTTTGAATTAATCGTGTAATTTTGGTGCAATTTATGCCATTTCTTCTGCCGTTAATGCGGCCCGAACCGTAACGTGCACCCAGGTGTGTTATACATCAAAATGTGCGTCTAGATTCTGTGACGATGGGCATTACTTTTCTCAGTCAAAAGCGTTACCATGGCCTCTGTCCTCTTGTGGTTCATGTCTTACCTCGCAGGAAGATCCTTCAGAGTATCATGGCAAGGACGAGTGTCCAGATCACATGAGCTGACAACAGGGGGGCCACAGGGATCGGTGCTGGGCCCTCTTCTCTTTTCACTATACACAACTTCACTAGGTGAATTCATTAGCTCTCATGGGTTCTCCTACCACTGCTATGCCGATGACACCCAGCTCTTCCTTTCCTTCCCACCTGGCGACACGGCCGTCTCAATGCGAATATCGGCCTGTCTTTCTGATATCTCTGCATGGATGAAGGACCGTCACCTTCAGCTAAATCTGTCCAAAACTGAGCTCATTGTCTGTCCAGCCAGTCGTTCCTCACCTCCTCAGATAAGCAGCTGGATTCCACCACACTTGTGCCCACATCTTCTGCTAGGAAACCACATCTTCGTGCCGTGAAATCAGTGACTAGACTCTTCTCCTCCAATGTTCACCGATGGTGGAACGACCTACCAAACTCTGTCCGATCTGCAGGGTCTGTACCTACTTTTAAGAGCAAGCCAAAGACTCTTTAATTAGCACTTCTGCATTTAGTTTAACTTCTCTGCTCATCCGAATTAGTTAGATTTGTCCAGCTCTTTGCATGACTCAGCACTGAGAAAGCTGCTTGCACTTATGACAAAATGATATTATGATGGTGAATTTTAAGACCTAGGTTTGCTGTTGTGTCCAACTGGACTCACAGCAGTCTGATCAGCACATGCTGGACCCTCCTATGTAGTAGTAGTAGTAATAGCAGTAGGCTAGTAGTAGTAGTAGTAGTAGTAGTAGTAGTAGTAGTAGTAGTAGTAGTAGTAGTAGTAGTAGTAGTAGTAGTAGTAGTAGTAGTAGTAGTAGTAGTAGTAGTAGTAGTAGTAGTAGTAGTAGTAGTCGTCGTCGTCGTCGTCATCTGACCAGCACTGATCCATGCTGTACCCTCCTATGGGATTTCTTGCTTGTGTTGTTCTCTCAGATGTATGTCGCTTTGGATAAAGAAAGAAATGTGCAATGTGTAAGGTGCAAAAATGTGAAGTGCAAAGAGTTTTTACCTTTTTTCTACTTGGGTTTTGGGACTGAAGTCTGAATCCAAAAAATACTATTTGAAGCATTTATTCCCGCTGGAGAAAGCTTAGCTTAGCTTAGTTGAATCAGGATAGAAAGCCTTGTGAAGTTGTAGTCCTGGTGTCGCTAATAATGAATGCTGATTTAATTTAGAACAGAAACAAGCTGATGCTAACAGATAACAAGAAAAAAGATTATAGCTGGAGCATTAACTCTATCTAAAGGAATTCAAAGGGGACTCTGCAGTCTTGTTCAAATCTGCACATTCCATTGAAGTGTTTTCTTTCTATTGAAACTGTGTCTATAGAGAAGAACATTTGATTTCTGGAGATTTTTTTCTAAAACAAGATGTAACAGTTAAGATGTGTTGTACTGTATAAGAAAGCATTTAAAATAAGTTCTCGGTCTGAAAGGCTTGAAATGTTCCTTTAAAAACTTTTTTTTTTTAAATCTAGTGTGTATGCCCATTTTGAAATGGTATCAGCACTAAAAATAGATAAATTAAATCAAATAAAAGTGAAATTGTCAGACCAGACATCACAGAATGGAAAAGTCTGACTCCCGCCCTGCGATAGACCAGCGACCCGTCCAGGGTGGACCCCTGCCTCTCGCCTTTAACGAGCTGGGACAGGCTCCAGCAAACCCCCCTGACCCTGTGAGGATAAAACGGGTGTAGAAAATGGATGGATGGATGGATGGATGGATGGATGGATGGATGGATGGATGGATGGATGGATGGATGGATGGATGGATGGATGGATGGATGGATGGATGGATGGATGGATGGATGGATGGATGGATGGACTCAGTGGGTCTTTCATAAAACTCATCTCTTTGGTCTGGCTTTTATGTAGCATCAAATTTTATAGTTTTATTCTGTTTAACATTTTTTAGAGGTATTTGTTTTATTTATTTATCTATTTCTTGTAATGTTAATATTGTATAATTTATTATTATTATTATTATTATTATTATTATTATTATTATTATTATTATTATTATTATTATTGTATAATAAATGTATAATTATTGTTATATTTTATTGTTGTGGACTGATTATTTTTAGCCTTAATTCTTGAACTTTTATCATTATTTCATTTTAATTAACTATATTGTCAGTGTGCATTGGTCTCACAGTTTTTATTTTATTCTTATTTTTATTATGCTTATTTTTCAGTCAAAATGTTAGGCACTTTGTATTTCATGTACTTGGATGAAAGGTGCTATATAAAAAAAAATGTGATTGATTGATTGATTGATTGATTGATTGATTGATTGATTGATTGATTGATTGATTGATTGATTGATTGATTGATTGATTGATTGATAATACAAAATGTGAGCAGTTTCCTAAACACGTTGTTGTTTACATCCCTCTCGCTTTTCATTGGGATTGAAGTCTGGTCCTTGACCACACCGTTCCGCTTCCATAATCCTCCATTCCCTCTTTTGGAGCGGCTCCTCAGTGGGATTGCGCGCTGAGGATTATATTCCTCCTGAGAGATTCGAGTCTATCTTAAGCTTTCACACGGCCGTATTACCATACTGGTGCAAGAGAATGAAATAAATAAAAGGTTTTTGTTAAGCGACGGCTGTTCCCCTTCAGTGATTCATGCGGCCCGAATCGAGGCGGCTCAGCGCTGCATGGCTGTGTGTTTCTAAACAGCACGGGGTCAGCTGGTTCACAGCAGCGTCACTGGCAAGCACAGTCTGTCCTGCCTGACGGCCGGCCTGTGGCTGCGCCCCCCCCCGCCACACCACAACTCCATCCCCACATTCTGCTGCTGTGCTTACAGGAGACCGATGTGCTGCAGGAGCGCATCAGTCATGTCTTGAGCCGGTTATCTGTAAAGGACGAGTCGCTGCCCAGCTTCTCACATGCATAATACCCCCACCACTGTGCTTCACGTCTGATCATTGGCCACGGTTACATGATGTTTTTTAATTCGGAATTAATTATTCCAAATTAAATCATTCAGAATTAAACTATTTTCATTCGAGTTTACATGGAAATAGTAATTTCGAATTGAGGTTTACATGGAAAACACGTTTGATCGGCTTTATCCAATTCCCCTTAAGGTCTGGGGGTTGAGAAGGATTCTGATTGGACAGGGGGGCGGACCGGAAGTTACGTCTACCAGAAATTACGTCTACCGGAAGAAAAACAAACTTAGCTGCTTAGCTGCTTTGAAAAGCTCACCATTTTTATGTTTCCTGCCATCTGTTCTTTTAATTATTTCCAGGTCCTCCAAGCTATTTATTAAATAAATCGTGCGGAATAGAAGCGTCATTGCGACAGACAATGATGCCATGGGCAAGGGAACGAGCAGCGCAGAAAGCGGAATGAGTGTATACATGATCGCGGAATTATTCTATTCGGATTTAAAATCGGAATAAACCAGCCACTTACTTCAGAATTAAGTTTAATTTCGGAATGGCCATTTTCATTCCAAATTAGGTGTTTACATGGTAATTTTTACTCATTTTAAATCATATTTAATTTAATTCTGAATTAAAGAGGAATTAAACTTCCCATGTAAACACACTGAATGTGTACATATCTAAATGTTTTCTCCCTCATTGCCAACAAATCTGATCGGATTTAATTTTAATTCTGAATTAAAGAGGAATTAAACTTCTCATGTAAATACACTCAGTGTGTACTTTAACTGCCTGCTCTTACTTTTTCTAAAAAATGAAATGAAACCCTGTGTATGATATTTCTATTATTATTCCATGAAGCCCGGTATTTGCCTTTGCCTTTGCCTTTTCTGGGATGCCTGCCACGCATGTTTATTTACACAAGCAGATCACAGTCTGTGATTTACAGTATTTACTTCTTGAAAACTTCTTTTTAAATTCGTCCTAACAACTACACGGCATGTAGATGAATTCTTCTGCATCAAACGGATTTATTTTGGATAGTTTTAAGATCTTTTACAACCTTTTATGTGATTTTTAGATTCAGACATCTTTTGTTTTGTTTTGGTTTAAATGTGCAGTAATTGTCTGCAAAATGCCATGTCTATATGTCATCTGTTGGAGTGTTTTGACCTTGTTTCGACCTTGTCTGTAGGCTCTCTTTCAAACTGGGTCATCAGACTCTGTAACGCCGTCAGCAAAAGTCTGATATTGCTGTGTTTGATTTCCTCACAGATTAACTTCATTTTCCTCTTCAACATTGTGAGAATTCTCATGACCAAACTGCGAGCCTCTACAACATCGGAGACGATCCAGTACAGGTAGATTTACTGTAACCTGCTGCTGGCTTCTGCCGTATCTGCACTAAAATCACTCAAGAGACACGCCTGTATGAACACACTCTGAATTATTCATGTTTTGAGCTGGAATGGCTGAGCTGCTGAGCTCCTGCACGGCCTTCTAACGTACAGTGATACACTGATCTGAGCCTCTCTGCCACCGTGGTCTAATCTATGATCTCCTCGTGTGCAGGAAAGCTGTGAAGGCTACTCTGGTACTTCTTCCTCTACTGGGAATCACCTACATGCTGTTTTTTGTCAACCCAGGGGAAGATGAGATCTCTCAAATTGTCTTCATTTATTTCAACTCGTTTTTGGAATCCTTCCAGGTAGGATTTATCTGGGAATCAAGTCTTTAAGTAAAGACTCGATAACTGTAATGAGTTGACAGCACAAGGCTGCTCCTCCGCGGTCCTCCATGACAGGCTGCTACACAAGCAATTAATAAATGTTGAGAGCGCTGATGTTTTGGATGCCCTTCTTTTTTAAGTCGTTTTATCCTCACTTTGTTTCCCTCCTTTCATGCAGGGCTTCTTCGTGTCAGTATTTTACTGCTTCCTAAACAGTGAGGTAAGCAGATTCACATTGGTTCATTGATTTAACATTTTAGTATTCCCCTGATTCCAAAGCTCTTTCATATTTCCCCTCCTCAGGCACTTCCACTCTCCCTTTTGGTGGCTGTTGCTCTACGTGTTATTGCGGCCCGAGGCACATATATTTAGGGCACAATTAAGACGTGTCATTTGCAGATATAAGTGACATTACTTTCTATGCGGTATGACAGTGTCAGCCCTAATTTGGCTTAATGGAGAAATCAGGGGTGAAACCCTCTGAGAACAGCACTGACGTGAGCATGCATGAACGAATGCTGCTGCATGTTTGATGTGAAATGTTATGGTATTATTAGTAGCTGTTTTACTGCTGAGACATATGCAGTTGCAGTAATTCTGTTAAATCCAGAATGCACTACATTATAAAAGCCTGCATCTGCACCATACTGATGAGTGGTTGGTCTGCAGACCGCGAGGAAAGGTTGTCACTTGTCCAAAAAATAAAAGATTGAGGGTGTTTTCACAATCGTAAGTCATTTTGTAATCTTGGTTCAGACCAAAGCAGAAGCATTTAGTTTGGTTTGCTAGTAGAATGTCCTGGTTTGTTTGGCTTTCACATGGCCTTTCAAACCAAGATCGAGTGTAACAGAAGAAGATTGATACTTACTTATTAATTTAGTACAATAGGGCCATGCAAAAGACCTCCATGAGTGACTTTCCCCTTTCATTGGTGCACGCTGATGAAGGGTAATTGGTTAGCAAAAGGCATAAAAGATCTCAAGGTGGAAACACAGTCCAAACTCCACCTCGATGATGATGATGATGATGATGATGATGATGATGATGATGATGATGATGATCCAGTTAAAGAGACTTGACTACTTCTGTAGGCTGTTATCACATACTGCTACAAACTACAGGCATCTGCTGCGGTCAGAAAGCAGCATGCACACCCGGCCTCTTTAATAGAAATACAACCCACACAACCAAAGGTGCATTGCAACAAAACGACAGGCAGATAAACGGCTGTAAAGGTCACCCTCCAGGGCTCCAGACTGCGACCAAATGCTCGCATTTTGCGACCAAAATTAGAGTATGTGCGACTGAATTTCATGTCCACTCGCACACGTGCGACCAGTAAATTTGCCAGTTTTTTCTTTTTTTTTTTTTTTTTTACACGTTAAACGTGGAAGGGGTGCGTCAATGAACCCGCATATTTTCAGGCCAATGAGTGTGAAAGGGAATGAGTCGGGGGATCTATTTATTTATTTATTTTTTTCGTTTAATTTCACCAGCTCAAAGCAGGTATTACGCCCGGACTACATTTAATGCGACACAACGCGCTGACGCCGCGCACATAAAGTTAGAAGAAAGAGACGGCGGATATGTTTGGTTTTAGTAATATCATGTTCAGGCAATGAGTCTGCAATGGCCCAGACGGGAGACACATGTAGCTCAGTGCTTAACTTTTATTTTTAATCCACTCTATATTCTTCTGGTTGTTCTCCGATATGTTCCCCTAAAGCCTGAATTATGGTTCCGCCTTAAATCGACGCAGAGCCGCCGCCGTAGCCTACGCTGTAGGCTCTGCGTTGGTGTAACGCGGAACCATAAATCAGCCTTCACCCGGTACATACATAGGTTCCTCTAAACATCTGTCCCCGCTACAGTTTTAACTAAAAGAAAATGTGCTCCAATACAGCAGGTCTCATAATTTTATTTTGAAAACTGCCAAAACATGGGAAAAACACCTAACCTTTTAAGTGATGTGTGTTATCAGGTGTAATGGCATTTTTAGGTTAGAAATAAGAATATTTCTTGGTAAGATCCTTAGTTATTTGAGTGAAGGCAGTGAATTTGGTCAACTGGTGTAAGTTCAGGGTTTTAGTAAAGACACAAGTAGGGAAATGTTATTGGCCAGTACCCCCAATATTTGTACATTTGTTAAGTACTGTGTTTAACAGTTAAATTCATGGCTGAAAGGTTACTAAGCACTTTGTTACCAAGCACTTTTTTATCATGTGAATGTATGTTTTTTTTATATATAATGACAGCAATGGTGCTGTCAGTTTACTTTATGTTGCGGCATCTTTAAAAGTGCACAATAAAATGTAACACTGCATTTGAAACAGCACATTGTGGTAATTCATTAATCTATTATGAAATACGTATTACTAATACACTGAAATGTAGTAGAAATGTAAAAATTTGGTTGGTGTGTCGATAAACGATGTGCGCTCCTAAAATTTCTGATTGTGCCCCTAAAAATTTTCAGTTAGGGGCTACTGTGCTCCTAGTGAAAAAAGTTAGTCTGGAGCCCTGCCCTCTGGTTTTGAGTAACCAGGATCCTACATGGATGATACATGATTGTGCAAAGCCCCGTTTCTCACGTTCCAAGTCAACATTATACCTGGAAAATGCTCAGAAATTGCACATTAATTTAAAAGAAGTTGTAGTTTTGTAGTCCTCTATAAGATCAATTGTGGCTTATTAGTTTGACTAACTGCTAGTTGCAGTCTTTATATAAATATAACTTGTGTTTGAAAAGTGAAGCCAATTCGCCACCTTTGTCCACAATAAGAAGTCAATGAGAAAGTTCCCCTCCTGCTCACTTTCCCAAAGCCACATGGCAGTCTGGTGATTATCACCGTCTCTGCAAAGCAGCAAGGTTCCCGGGGCAGGTCAGTTGCCTCTGATGTCATTTGGGAACATGTGTAGGAGACAGGTCAGATTTCTGCTGTTAATGCCACGATGATGAACGATGTAAACACACGTTGGCACCATCCATCCATTTTTCTCATCTTTAAAATATTCCCAATCCTTAACTGACATCCAAGCACATCTCAGTGACCAATAACCACGGTAACATCTTCTATTGTGTTTATAGCTTTTACTTGTATTGACTCAACTGACAGAACAGCAGTGTAAATGGCTCTAAGGGGGCGAACAGGTCCATATGGTTCCCTCTTGTTTCACCTGCGTTCACTTCACCACAGTCATTAAGCGTAGTGTGACTCTCTCTTCTTTTTCTGCCTGACTTTTTCCAGGTCAGCTCCCTCGCCTGTCGGCCTTGCATCTCGTGTCCCCTGGTGTTAACCTGTGTGGATGCTTTTCACAGATTATGTTATGTGGCGGCATGGTGGGGATGAAATTTAAATTAAAAAAAAGTGATCTCTAAAAAATCTGTAAGCCCCTTGACTCGACGCAGCGTTGACGTGCACAATCATGGCTGCGTTGTTCACCACCCGGTCCGTACAAAGTCTGGAGGCTGATTATAATGTTGTGATTTGAGTCCAAAATCAAATATCATTCTATTACTTTTGTAAAGTATGATTTGATGATGTCACCTGTGCTTCAGATCTGCACCATCTGTGTTGATCCAAAACTTTGTTGATAAAACCAGTCCATAAAATTTGTCTATATATTTCTTGTGGATTACCAAGTGTATATATATATATATATATATATATATATATATATATATATATATATATATATATATATATATATATATATATATATATATATATATATATATATATATAGCTCAACTTGAGTTTGATCTTAATGTTCATGAGTCTAGCTTGTTAAAGTGTAACTGATAAACGCCACAAGTCATGTGAAAGGGTTTGAACTCCATCGCGCTGGAGTTTTACAAAGTGGGGCCCATTACCCCAGCAAACCTGAGCTGGATGAAGTAGTTATGGGAAATCTATGAATTAATATTTATCATTAATTCAAGTTTTTTTTAAATCAATTTCACTCCAGCACTATTTAAGTTTTGTAAATTAGGGCCTCATCTAGTGTCAAACAGTAAAGCAGTCTATGCTCCAGGTCGGGCTACGTTGTGACTGACAGCGTGTGTGTCCTTGGGTTCTCAGTCAGGGATTAGGATGTGACTAGAGGAGCTGAGGATGTGCAAACTGGGAAATTAGATAAGGGCCAGTCCAAATTAAGATGCATGAGGGCAGGGGAGAGGAGGGAAACACAGTGGGAAGTTTTCTCCATGAGACCGGCATTGTCGAGTAGAATATTAATGACACTTATTTCTGAGGCAAGTGAACAATTGTAGAGTTTTATCAGTGAGGATAGTGTAAAGTTGGGGGATGTGCATCTTCAGGACTGTGTGGGCATGAGTGGGCATGAGTGTTCGCAGCACTGGCCAAGCACAGCACAGCACAGCACAGCTGCCATGCAAAAAGTGGGAATGATGCCGAGAAACGTGTGCCTTCGTGATCTTTGATAACAAATGAATCCTTTCCCCTTTAAAACAGCAGAGCACAAACTGGTGTGGAGATATGCTGAATGAAAGAAGCAGCAGGGTTCAGACTTAAGAACAATTTATGTTCAGGTTGAACCTCATCACTCACAGCAGGAAGGCGACTGAGGCAGAGATGTCTAGGGTCTTAAATGTAGAGAAGCAGCTCAGTACAAAACACCTCGTTACCTTTTCAGTCAATATCTTCATCCTTAAAAGAAGTTAAGTGCCGCCAACTCATACCAAATTGCAACGAAAGATAAACTTCAGACGAAGAGATTCTGGCTAGATATGGCCTAAGAGCCAAGCGTCCCATCCCAGAGTAATCATTTCAAGTTATTTCTCAAGCAGCAAATGGATTTAATATCAGCTGCTCTTCATTTACCAACCCTCGCTGTGATATCTGGCTGGATGATGAGCGAATATGTCATCATAAACCACACTGTGGCACGAACAAAGGGATTAGCCAGCATGTGTAGCTTACACAGGATATTGATTTAGTGTCTTGTTATAGGCTGAGGGAGCAGGAAGAGCAGGGGGAGAAAAAAATTAGATGGATGAACAAAGGATACCCCCCGACACATTCAGGAAGAACGGAAACATTTAGTATAAAAACTTAAACGATCCCACTTAGACCACAAAGCCACGTTTAATTCTGGGCGAGCACCGTAAAATGGCTGCAACATATTAGTACATGAGAGTTCTGCAGAGTTTGCAGTCTAGTAGTAGCTGAGCTCATGACACCTCAGCAGGCAGGACCCGTGACCTCAGAGTCAACAGTTCAGTATGACAGTGAAGGTGGATACGACCAGACTGAGAGGGACCAGCCTGAAATTCTTCATTCAGACACACGTCGCTACTGTCCCAGCATTCCTGCGCCATTCCTGCACCATTCCCACCGACGTTCCCACCAACGTTCTCGCCGACGTTCTCGCAGACGTTCCGGCCGACGTTCCCACCAACGTGTTCACCGACGTTCCCACCAACGTTCTTACCGACGTTCTCGCCGATGTTCCCACCAACATTCTCGCCGACATTCTTGCCGACGTTCTCGCCGACGTTCCCGCCAACGTTCCCGCCGACGTTACACCAATGTTCTCGCCGACGTTCCCACCAATGTTTTCACCGACGTTCCCACCAACGTTTTCGCCGACGTTCCCACCAATGTTTTCGCCGATGTTCCTACCGACGTTCCGGCCGACGTTCCCACCAACGTGTTCACCGGCGTTCCCACCAACGTTCTTACCAACGTTTTCGCCGATGTTCCTACCGACGTTCCGGCCGACGTTCCCACCAACGTGTTCACCGGCGTTCCCACCGACGTTCCCCCCAACATTCTCGCCGATGCTCCTACCGACGTTCCTACCAACGTGTTCGCCGATGTTCCCACCAAGGTTCCTACCAACGTTCCCACCAACGTTTTCGCCGATGTTCCCGCCGACGTTCCCACCAATGTTCTCGCCGACGTTCCCACCGACGTTCCCCCCAACATTCTCGCCGATGTTCCCGCCGATGTTCCCACCAACGTTCTCCCCGACATTCCCGCCGACGTTCCCAGCAATGTTCTCGCCGATGTTCCCACCGACGTTCCCACCAACGTTCTCGCCGACGTTCCCACCGACGTTCCTACCAACGTGTTCGCCGATGTTCCCACCAAGGTTCCTACCAACGTTCCCACCAACGTTTTCGCCGATGTTCCCGCCGACGTTCCCACCAATGTTCTCGCCGACGTTCCCACCGACGTTCCCCCCAACATTCTCGCCGATGTTCCCGCCGATGTTCCCACCAACGTTCTCCCCGACATTCCCGCCGACGTTCCCAGCAATGTTCTCGCCGATGTTCCCACCGACGTTCCCACCAACGTTCTCGCCGACGTTCCCACCGACGTTCCTACCAACGTGTTCGCCGATGTTCCCACCAAGGTTCCTACCAACGTTCCCACCAACGTTTTCGCCGATGTTCCCGCCGACGTTCCCACCAATGTTCTCGCCGACGTTCCCACCGACGTTCCCCCCAACATTGTCGCCGATGTTCCCGCCGATGTTCCCACCAACGTTCTCCCCGACATTCCCGCCGACGTTCCCAGCAATGTTCTCGCCGATGTTCCCACCGACGTTCCCACCAACGTTCTCGCCGACGTTCCCACCAATGTTTTCGCCGATGTTCCCGCCGATGTTCCCACCGACGTTCCCACCAACGTTCTCGCCGACGTTCTCGCCAACGTTCTCGCTGATGTTCCCGCCGATGTTCCCGCCGACTTTCCCACCAATGTTCTCGCCGATATTCCCACGGACGTTCCCGCCGATATTCCGCTGATGTTCCCACCGACGTTCCCACCAAAGTTCTCGCCGATGCTCCTACCGACGTTCCTACCAACGTGTTCACCGATATTCCCACCGACGTTCCCACCAACGTTCCCACAGATGTTCCTCATGACCACTAGAAAGAAAAATTGTTTAAATGTGTCCTGGCTCTCCGTTTCGCTCCTCATGGTCGTCCTAATTCTCTCATCTATTACTTGTCTGGATTTGTAGTAATGGTTACTCGTCATAACAAACATTGACAAGTGCCAGAAATTACCAGTTTAAAGCAGCACAATGTAACTTTTCCACCTTAATATCATATTTCCAGAATCATTGTGGTGGTACATCAACTTACAACAGGTTTAATGACACCTCTGTCATGGTCTGAGGGGTCTGTATCACCTTCACTGACACTATGTAACTTGGAGGTGCATGGTAGGAACCCTTCCACACTACTGGTAAAGCACTACCGCTTTTGTCCAAAGGAGCCGCCAAACTCAACAAAAGCTGAAAGTTACATTGTGCTGCTTTAAAACCCTTTCCTTAAAAAGGATAGAAATGTGTATAAAAAAAAACTTTTATAGACAAAATTTTTAAAATATCTGTCACAGATGAAAAAATCTAACAAGTTCAGTCTACATTTATGAGACTTATTCATGTGTAAGCTGATTGATGCCACACACCAACTGCTCTCTCCAAGAAATGAAGCATTTAACAATGATAGGAGTAATCCCTCGGTTCGTGAACGTCTGATGTACCTTCCAGAAAACTGCTTCAGATGTTTGTTTACCACTGTGTCACATCATCTCTCTTAGCAACCAGTAAGGGTTTCCAGACAGCTCCGAGATCATATGACGTAATTCTGAAATGAAATTATTTCTCATTCTTGCTCAACGTAGTATTTATGACTTTTGGCCCATCAAGACTTAGTGGGAGAGAGGTCCAGATTTCACAAGTAACCAATAACAAGCCTCTTATATGAGGACCAGGACTCATGTACGTCTCCTTTATTATTAATTATTATTATTAGTACTATCATCATCGTCGTCATCATCTTCGTCATCATTTTTTTTATATTATCATCATCTTTTAAAACATTTTGAAGCCATTGTGTCATCTGGCTGCTTATTAGAAGGGGGTACTTAGTATTGCTAACATGATATTATTTTTCTTTTTAGCTTCCTTTTTTTCCGATATAAAACATGGCAGACTGAAAAGAAAAATTTTTTGTGTTGTTTTTCTGAGGTTTTAGCCTGATAAAGCCTTTTTTGTTATCTTTTGTGTTGTTAATTTCTTTTTAAACACTAAAGTATTATTTAGAGCTGTTGTCGTTTCCAGGTCCGCTCAGCGGTGAGGAAGCGGTTCCACCGCTGGCAGGAGCAGCATTCGATCAGAGCCAGGATGACCCAGGCTATGTCTATCCCTACTTCACCTTCACGGGTCAGTTTTCACAGCATCAAGCAGTCCACATCCCTATGAAAGAGGATCCAGCTCTGTCCTGCACCAGCGCTGCGTGAGACACCTCCAGCTGTCATTGTCATCGTTTTCTGTCACCTCGCTAGCGCACACCAAAAGACTTTCTGAGCTGGCACAAAGCGCAGGACAGAGACTGCATCAGTCTCCTAAAGCTCAGGAGGGACATTTCACAGACTTTCTGGAGAAAATGGACGGGGACGGGGACGGGGAAGGATATTGCAGACTTTGTGATGTGAGAGGTTAGTGGATCAAAAGATACACGTGACCAAGCTGATCTGTGTGTTTCATTGTGAATGTACAGCACTTCATTTAGATTAATGTTAACGCCATTATTGCCATAAAAACTGTTTATTGTGTTTTTATTTTATTTTATTTTGTCATCATCTTCATCATTAAGAGTTTGGACACTTGACTGCACTGAACTGGAGTCCGTCTCAGTGAGCGCCACACTGGCGCGACAGAGGCCATGTCGGATCTGTTCACGTTCACGTTCATGTTTACGGTTTTTGTTTTCTCCGTGTGGTTATTTCGATGTCTTGCTTTCAGTGCGTATGCTGAGCTCAGTACAGTTGTGCTACTTTCAACAACTTTCTGGGAATGTTAAACACATTCCTCCATTTCTACCTGAAGAGTTTTGTTCCAGAAAAACCCATCAGGATGCATCTGAAGCATTAAAGGTGACATGCTGGGCCCCTCTCTGACCTGCTGACAGTCCCATCAGATATTAATGAGACGCCTGGGACATGCTCTGATCAAAGCAGCGCAAACAAGCCGTTCCTCAGCTCTTTTTCAACAGTGAGTTTGCAGCTCTCCTCATAGCACTTGTATTATGGGCTGGAGGCCTACTCCACTCCAACCCCACAACCTCTCCTACAAGGTGTGCCTATTTGGAAAGTTAAATCTGGGTAATTCTCCTCTGATGTGGGCCAGTGATGTTGTAGGACTCACTGAAACACAGGCAAAGTGACAGATGTATGCTATCAGTCAAAGAAATCTGCATCTTGTTCACGATATCTCCCTTCTAAATTATATTTAAGATGTTCCAGACACATATCTGATTGTAGTTGTGTTTGCAATGCTTGTGAAAAGTCCAGTAGTTTCTCAGCGTGAAGAGGAGAGGCGAGCGGAAACAGCTACTCCTCCAGTCTTCAGTGTTTTCACAACAAAACACAAAGGATGTGAGACTAAAAACCACTGCTGGTCGTACCATCTTTCTGTGGATGTTCAGCTTGAACAAATGACTAAAACAAATGTTGATGAGCTTAAGGGCAGCTTTGTTTTCACGGTTCAGGGAGGTTGTCCGCTAACCACGGTACAGTGTACAGCAGTCCTACTTCTAGTCCACATCAACCTCCACGGCCCTGAGATTGATCCACTCAGCAGTAATGTATTGCTTTATGCACTTTTACAGCTACTTCTTATCAAACACAAACATGACTATTATTTGAGTAGCCATTGTTCAGCATTTGTCAACTCCAGCACATGAGACCTGTTCTTTGTGCAGCTCTCGTATTGGTCTGAGGTACATTACAGATATGAAATGATGTGAAGCTCAACACAGGGCTGCACGAAAGAAGCTGCATAACCGACAAGTATTTAGTGATGGAATTGCAATTTGGATTAAACCCTTTACAAACCAGTCTGTTCTCAGGCTGCTGCTCTCAAATGACATGTGCACCCCGTAGGGCTCTGGTAATCCAATTCAGTTCAGTTTTATTTATGTAGCGTCTATTACAGGGGTCGGCAACCCGCGGCTCTTTAGCGCCGCCCTAGTGGCTCCCTGGAGCTTTTTCAAAAATGTTTGACCTTTTTTTTCCCTTTTCTTCTTTTTTCCCTTTTTTCTTCCTTTTTAATCTCGACATTTCGACTTTTTTATCAACATTTCGACTTTTTTCACAAAATTTTGACTATTTCCTCAACATTCAAACTTTTTTCTCAACATTTCAACTTTTTTATCGAAATTTTGACTCTTTTCTCGAAATTTTGACTTTTTTCTCGAAATTTTGACTTTTTTCTCAACATTTCGACTTTTTTCTCAACATTTCGACTTTTTTCTCAACATTTCGACTTTTTTCTCGAGATTGTACTTCAACATTAATCTCGACATTTCGACTTTTTTCTCGACATTTCGACTTTTTTCTCAAGATTGTACTTCAACATTAATCTCGACATTTCGACTGTTTCTCGACATTTCGACTTTTCTAAGACTTATAAAAGACTTTTCATTTTTTGCGGCTCCAGACATATTTGTTTTTTGCATTTTTGGTCCAATATGGCTCTTTCAACATTTTGGGTTGCCGACCCCTGGTCTATTACAACAGAAGTTGTCTCTAGGATCTTTCCAGAGACCTTGAACATGAACTCCGAGCAATTATTACGAACAGTGTTAAGAAAAACTCCCCTAGGAGGGAAGAGACCTGGGGGGGCCCTCCTGCTGAAGACCAGCTGCTCTAGTCTGGTCCTGCAGCTGCAGCTACTGTATGACTACTGGCCCTAACACACTAGAGTTTACACTAACTAGAGGTTTACTAACACTAACTAGAGGTTTACTAAAAACTAACTAGAAGCTTTACTAAACAGAAAGGTTTTAAGTTTGGTTTTAAAGGTGGAGGTGGTGTCAGCCTCCTTAATCCAGATTGGATGTTGGTTCCGTAGTAACGGTTCCTGAAAGCAGAAGACCAGTCTTCCAGATCTACATTTGGATACTCTAGGAACTACGTGTAAACCTGCACTCTGAGAACGGAGAACTGTTAGGAACATAAGGTACTATCAGGTCTTGCAAATAACCAGGAGTTTGGACGTTTAGGACTTTATGCACAAGATATAGAACTTTGAATTGGATTCTGAGTTTTACGGGTAGCCAATGGAGCGAGGCTAACACTGGAGAGACGTGGTCTCTCTTGCTGCATTTTGGATCAGCTGGAGGATATTCAGCAAATTACTTGGACATCCTGCTAATAACACATTACAATAATCTATTATAGAAGATACAAACATGTGAATTAGTTTTTCAGCATCACTCTGGGAGAGGATGATCGAAAATAACACCACCGTTTTGCACTGTAGCACTGGAGGCCATCGCAACACCATCTACTCCCTTCCTAAGGTGTTAGGGACCAAAAACAACGACCTCTGTCAAGGGACACCACAACTCTGCATAATTGTGAGGCACAAACACTTTTGTAATTTAGCTCCTGCTCCTCCTGAATAAAAAAAGAAAAGCAAATGTTCCTAAGCATGATCGGGGGTTGATCCTTGATCTCAGCGCTTTTGTCAAGGGACTTCCTAGCTCTTGTTCCAGATTAACTTGAGCATCACTGGCCGTGGAAAGGCTGGACACTTCCATCAGTTTGATTCGGGCCGTTTTGGCCTCAACTTTAGCAAATCTGTCTGAATTCTAGCCGGGTGTGGATCTAAATCTAAACTGAGACAGTCTCGGCATTCCAGCTGGACTCATTCATACTCTACCCAGAGGGCATTGCTCCATTATGGCCATTGAATATAGTTTTGTCTGCTGACCCTATGGCTTGAATCAAGACAGACCGGTATATGACTCGGTTCATGTGTTCTCCAGAAAGCTGCAGGTATTCTGAGTTTGGAAACATCATATTGATGCTTCTCATATTTTTGTCAATACATACAATTTTTAGTTCAGCTCAAATATCGAGACGTGTCGAACAGTTGCGCCCATAAATGACAGTCCACACTGACATATGCGTCGCTCTTGCTTCCTTTAGTCCATGGGGGGAAGATGTGACAAGTTGCTATGGAAGTTCTCTGGGGTTCAGGTGAGCCCCAGGTCACCTCCATCGTCGACCTTTGACCTACTATTACAAATTCTAGTGAAATTGCTGAAACTACCCCTGAATTCCAATCTCCACCCTCACAGACTCACACCCTTACGGGTGCGCTCCCGCGACTTGCGTAAGGGTTTAGGGCTGTCCCATTCCTAAAGCCTAAGTGTGCGAGGGCTCCCAGCAGACATTTTGAGCCCTTACTGCTCACTTCCCGTAAGTCCGCATTTCCGCAGACTTTGGGAAAGGGAATTACCCACAGTTCATTGCGTTGTGACATAAAAGGAGGTTACCAGGGAGAATGTAAACAAAACAGGGGGCGGAGGAAAATAATTCATGTGCGACTGCGAGACGAAAGAAGTTCACCTGTAAGTATAAATACAGCCCACTGGTGATTTAAATTCAGAAACTGTTGTCCCGTGATGATTTTTCAACGGTCCTATTATTTCCTTTACAAACAGGGAGCAACCAACAAACGGAGGGAAGAAAACCAAAAAAAGGACGAATTAAGTTTTGGACTTTCTTCAAGACTAAAGACAAGAAAAGAGGCTGAGGGAGCTGGATGAAAAGGAGGAGGAGAGGGAAAGGAAGAGGGATGACCAGTTATCTAAGTTAATTGACATTTTTGGGAAGATGGTGGACAATATGTAGTTTTCTTCATCATTTTTTTATTCATAATTTGAGGTTCAATTTCTTTTGTTTTCATTTTATATTAGACAAATCCTCATTTGACCTGGTGTTGAATAAACAAAACTTGTTTTTCTTTAATCTGAGTACAGTGTTTGAATTAAGATTCCCTTTGTTAACAGAAATGCATACATGTAAATACTAGCAAGATAGTTTTAGATCCAACACAAACAAGTCAGGCAGTAATTTGGTTATTCATTTATTTATGACCACAAAATTTAAACAATTTCAGCAAGTTGAACAAAAACGTTGCAGTAAATAGTGATAATATAACTGAAATATTTAGCTCAGGTTACCATCAATTTATACGCTCTCTTACAAAAATGAAATGACATCATGCTCAAAATGGAAAGTAATATTAGTTGGTCATAACACAGCTGGAATATTTAACTCAGGATACCATCAGTTTACACGCTCTTACAAAAATGAAATTACTCTGCGATTGAGCCTGGCATACTGGATGTGCTGGTATGGGTAGATTGAAAGAAAGACACTACATTAACAAGGAAATACATATTGTACTGTGCGCATATTTAAATTGTGTTCTTTGTTGAATTTTATGCACTTTTATATAGGCTACCACTTTGTTTTCAAACATCCGTAGGATGATCATTCCCAAACGTATAATACCGGTACGTAACATTTTGATCTGACTAGGAATTTTGTAAATTGAAATGTTAAATAAAGTTTATAAAAAAAAAACTAAAAAAAAAAACATTTTGATCTGACGTGTTTCCGGTTTCTGCTAAGTGCTGTCCCATTCTTATTTCTACCATTTGGAGCCCTCACACCCTCTCATACTTGATCATTTCCAGCTGACGTCACTTAAGTCTGTGAGGGTTCAGGGCTTGAGGGTTTAGGGTGGAGATTGGAATTCAGGGTACTTCTCTTGCTAACTGCTTAAAAATTGAACGTGAATCTATTAAAGTGAGTTTAAATAGAAGAAATCGGAGAGAAGCATCCATCTGTCAAAGCTTTGCCTTGAACATCAGCTATCTGAGGGCCGGGACACACCAACCCGACGGCCGACCATCGGCAGGAAAGCAGTCGGACTGAAAGTTGGCTCCCGTCTCCCCGAGTCGGTCAAAAAAATATTCCTGAACATACCAACCCGACGCCCACTGGAGCGTACGTTCTGCGCGTGAGCGAGGAGTAATACATCCCCGTAACTGCAGGCAGCGCTAATCCAGTGCTTCTCAATCCTGGTCCTCGTGGGCCCCTGTCCTGCATGTTTTAGATGTTTCCTTGCACCAACACACCTGATTCTAATTAAAGGTCCTCATTAGCTTGTCACCAAGGTCTGCACAGCTCTGTTGATGACACAGGTACTTTTATCACGGTGTGCTGAAGCAGGGTAGCATCTAAAACATGCAGGACAGGGGCCCACGAGGACCAGGATTGAGAAACACTGCGCTAATCTGTGATGTCACCCAGAAAGGAAGGGAAAGAAGAACAACCGGAAATGAGGCATCGCTCTAGTCTTGAGTTCTGAACAGTCAGTGTTTTCACATATGAAAGAAGTCAAGAAGGATCGAAATAAGATGGCTAATAGTGAAAATATAATACAATCAAACACAATCCAATTACAAACCAACGCCATGATGGAGTGTAGCGTAGCGTCTGTGCCATCGCTGTTTAGCTAGTAAGTTTACCATCGTCATTTCCGGTTAACTCTGATTCACTAGTCGAGGGCAGCACTCCACCAATCAGATTGGTCATAGAGGCCGATTCTACATGTCGCCAAACTGACTCAGGGCCCCGCCTCGCCCGACGGCCGATAATAGGGTTGGTGTGTCCCGGCCTTAAGGATAAAATATATCTCTCAACAATAGCTCTTTGGAACACAGCTAGACATTCCTGCATGCATTTCTGTTTCTAGTGTAAAAACAGAAAACAGACCTGGTGTGATGCCCCATGTTGGCGTCCTACATTTTGTTGTCTATACTATAATATTTCCTTTTTTAACGGGGCCCAAAGGGACAAGAAAAACCCTGCACCAGGTCTCAGGAGGTTAACGTAGAAACAACGGTCTTTCTGGGAGATTTCAAATGTTCCTCCATTTTGATCAAATCAAAAACTGAAGCATCTGGAGTGAAAAGTCTTAAAGCGCCAGCTGCTCTCTGTTTACTTACGGATGCACTACAGCTCGGAACGTCCTGCAGAGTCACTACGTGTTTGTCTGATAAAGTGTTGCTGGTTTTTATTTTGTAAAACATGCAAAGTATGTCTTAATAGTCACTTACAGTTGTCCTTGTGGGAACTGAACCGTGGAACTACACTGAAGAGTCCACAACTAATTATCGGGCTTAAAGAGATGGAGGGGAAAAAAGAAGAAGTCTTAGAAAAGAATTGGACCAGATTGGTGATGTCTTGCTCACGCTCGATCCGACAGATTTGATGTTGTTCTGGAACAAAACTCCTCCGCAGATTAAAGAGACTTAATATTGTTGCCTCAACACCAGGAAGTCACATGACCGACATCTGTCCAGCCTGAAGTTGTTCATTCTTCTCCAAACCATGTGACTTTCTGTAACTTTCTGTCGACTTGAAGTGTAACTTTAATATATTAACTGTAAATGCTGTAAATATTTACAGTGTATATTCCGTGAGATATATATATATAATATATATATATAAATAAATAAATAAATAAATATATATAGCAGTGGTGTTGATTAAATCAGGGGACTTGTCACAAATATAAACCAAAAACACTCGCCACACACTGTAAACCGCATGGGCATATGTGATCAGAGGTCATGGTTCACGTTCCCTCGACACCAGTAAGCCTCTGCACCTATGTGTTCTTATGATCTGCTGTTTATGTGGAAGTGTAGATGAATCAAACCTTTAATCCCTTCCAAATCATGTGTGAGCTTGGGTTTTGAGAAGATGTCAAATTAATTCTTTCAGCTGACATTCATCCATGTTTATCCTAATGTCAATCATGTTGTTGCCAAGCAGCAGCTCGGCACGTTAGAGCAGGTCAAATGTTTGCATTGACTCAGAAACATGTTGTTATCATGCACTTTTGTAGCGTAAGGCAGGAACGCGGCCAGAAAAATGTTTCCACCACCAGGAATAAGCAGCCTGCCGTCATTCCCAGATACATCCAAGTGACACGACCAGAGAAGTTTATAAGCTTCTTCATGCAGTGACGGATCCAGATCATGATGTCATTCGCTTTATTATTTATTGTTATTTATTTTCAATATTGTTATTTTCTTACTTGAAGAGATGTCAAGAAATAAACTGTTGTATTTGACTGAACGGATTTGAACGGATGTTTATTTCTGGATCACCAAACGCTCCCACAAACAAACATGGACGTGACCTCTGTCACTAGCAACAGAAGCTGTGCTCAGCTACACGCGTCAATTTGCCTCTACCGTCCCCAGAGAGCAATGTGATCCTCCCAAGCTTTGTCTGTGTTGGTCTCTGCGGGACAGGCTTTTAAATCAGATCTTTCTGCCCAAGTGAACACTCACGGTTCTCTCCCATGACCAAGGCAAGGAGGACTCGTTCCTACTTTACAACAGAGAGGAGTAGGGAAGGGGCAGGGCAGGAGTTGCAAAAAATCATGTGTGACAGTATTCTTGGCTATTTCTGGAGAGTTTAAAGCTCGGGGTCCTACCATTATACTTAATTGGATGTAAACGTCCATGCGAACACTTAGCGAGACCAAGACGGTGGGCCGCTGCTGCCGGGGCAGCTCCAGGGGAACTTATACTGTCTCCTTACATATTGTGATTTCACCATCAGTTCCCAGCTTTGGCAGGGTTACTCATGTTCACAATCACTGCTGAGACTCCAATCTGGATGATTTAGTTCCCATCCTCATCAGTTGCATTGATGGTTACATAATGAGCGTGAGTGCGGAATGGAGGAGTGAGTCTCCTCTCAACTACAAAGGTGGGACCCGTTTCCCGTGTGAGGACCCATGTGGGTGTTACATGTTGGTCGTCACGCTGAAGAACAACAAAAGCCAGTCACCTTTACAGCTGAACTTAAAGCAGCACAGAAGATCTTCTACAGGGTTCAACTTAGAGGGTCCCCCGTAGATACCCCTTGAATATCCCGTAGATACCCCATAGATACCTCGTAGATACACTATAGATACACTATAGATACCCAGGGGCATCAATTGGGTATGGCAAGGTATGGCAGCTGCCACACCTTTGCTTCAAGGGTTAAATGTAAATGTTTGTTTTTTTAAATACATTTATGGAATAACTACAAATGCAAATAAGAACAACATGATCGATTTCACTAGTTATTATACACTGCAAAAATTCAAAATCTTAACAAGAATATTTGTCTTATTTCTAGTTAAAATGTCTAATTTTTAGTCACTTACTTTTTTTAAATGTCATTACATTTAAGACAAGACTCAAAAACAACCATTTTCACCTGTTTCAAGTAGATTTTCACTTAAAATAAGTGGAAAAATCTGCCAATGGAACAAGATTGTTTTGCTTGTAATGAGAAGATAAATCTTGTTCCACTGGCAGATTTTTCTACTTATTTCAAGTGAAAATTTACTTGAAACAGGTGAAAATGGTCGAATAACAAGTTATTTTTCTGGTAATGACTCTTGTTTTAAGTGTAATGAGATTTTTTGACTAAAAATGATTTTAACTAGAAATAAGACAAATATTCCTGGTAAGATTTTGAGTTTTTGCAGTGTGAGTGAGACTGCATTTGAAAAAGTTCCAAAGTTCTATTTTTTAGATACCCCGTAGATACCTCATAGATACTGCTGTATATGCACGCTATGATCTTTTCTCACATTTTATATTGTGTTACAGTCTGGGCTCAAGCAGTTCCTTCTGCAATAAAGAAAATTGGTACTTTATACAATCAAGCCTTAAAGATTATGGATAAAAAGCAAATTCGCTGGCATCATTGTAACATTTTAAAGAAATATAATCTGTTGAGCTTTGACAGTTTTATTATTTTATGCTTTCTTAAACTATTTTTCAAATGTATTCAAAAATTTGGCCCCAGAGCCATTCTCAGTGTTTATTCAGAGACAAAACAGCAGCAGAGTCACCAGGAGCTCTACAAACTGTAACTGTCAAATACCTTACCGCAGAACAACATTCGGACAATCAGCTTTCTCAGTAAAGAGCGGTCATCTCTGGAACGGACTCCCGAATGAAATTAAATTGGTATCAGATAGCAGAATCTTTGCATCCATGGTTAAGAACTGGCTGAAAAACACAACAGGATTGTACCAACTTTTGAAATGTTGTTACTGTGTGTGTTGTGATGCGTGTTGAGAGGGAGTGAATGAGTGAGGGAGTATGTGTGATGCGTGTTGAGAGGGAGTGAATGAGTGAGGGAGTATGTGTATGATGTGTGGAGATTGTGGGATTATGTGACTGTTTATTTTGTGATTGTTTTTAAATAGATGTAATTTTATATTTTGTATTATAGGTCCTAGATATTGTTGTATTGTATTTTATTGTTAGAAAAGCCCAACTAGGGACAGGAGTTGCAAATTAGCAATAGCTATAAACTCTGTGTGCAGAACATCAGTTGCTGTTATTGTACTGAAACTATGTTTAAACTGCATTGTCCCTATCAACTAAACCAATAAAATAAATAAAAATACCCCGTAGATACCTCATAGATACCCCGTAGATACCTCATAGATACCCCGTAGATACCCCATAGATACCCCGTAGATACCCCATAGATACCCCGTAGATACACTATAGATACCCCGTAGATACCCCGGAGATACCCCATAGACGCAGGTGTTGAGTCGCATTTGCTCTCGTTCTGGCACTTTCCTAGGTCTCTCTCTCCTTGTCTCTTCCATCATTACTTTTTTCTGAGTCTCTGAGTCGTGTCTGCGTTCTGTCAGCTAGTTTCACCACTGCTGCTGTCTGACGTGCACTAAAGTTGTCACAAGAGAGACAGGTGACACTTCTAGAAGTAATCAATTATTCCTTCAAATCAAAGTGATAACGATGTCTGCTGTCCACATCTGTCCACATCTGCGTGTGAAGTCATCCATGTAGTGCACCGGTTAGCCATTGTCTCTGTGTCTCTCCTTTCTCTGTTGATTCAGGTATGTTTCAGGTCCTGGTCCAGGTTTCTTCCCTCCTAAAGGGGAGTTCTTTTGCCACTGTTTGGCTTAAGGTTTTTCTCCCACTAGGGGAGTTTTGACCTGCCATTGTTTATGTTATGTTTATGTAATAATTACTTAGGGGTCATGTACTGGTCTCTGGAAAGATCCTAGAGACAACTTCTGTTGTAATATACGCTATATAAATAAAATTGAATTGAATTGGCTGATTGATCTCAACGAATCAAATGGCCATAGTGTTTGCTATGGTTTCATTTAAGTGAATTGATTTACTCTTTAAATTCCAGGTGGAAATGCTAGACAGAGCAGGGAAGTGACCACAGCTGACCTGGAGGAGGTCAAAACAAAAAATCTCTCAGCTTCATGTCAGCTGTACGGAGCCCCACTGGTGACATTTGAAAAAAATAAAATAATGCGTGGCCACGAGATAATCAATGCGTGGCCACGAGTTATTAATGCGTGGCCACGCATTATGTATTTCGTGCCCACGCATTATTTTACTCGTGGATGGCATTATAACCTACTGTCTGGACTTCGTGGATGCAACTTCATTGGTGGGATGGTTATTCATCATTAATAATGGTAAATATAGTCTATTTATATTAAAGAGCAAGAGTATTGTCATGGCGAGATAATCAATCCGTGGCCATGAATTAATAACTCGTGGCCACGCGTTAATAACTCGTGGCCACGCATTGATTATCTCCTGGCCACGCATTAATAACTCGTGGCCACGCATTAATAACTTGTGGCCACGAGTTAATAATGCGTGGCCACGCATTATTTAATTTTTTTCAAATGTCACCAGAGAGGCTCCGTACAGGAGGAGGTCAAAAGATCTCTCAGCTTCATGTCAGGTGAGCTGGCCGAGCTAAAGTCTCAGCAGGAGGGAATTATTGGGTTGATGGAGGAAGTGAAAGCGCTGGCAGCACTGCTGGCAGAGAAAGATGGGAAGATGTCTGTACTACCAGGGTGGTGAACTCAAGCAGCACACAAGAGGAGAAGATCTGCTGCTACCTGGCCTGGAAACTCCACAGAAAGATCCTAGAGACAACTTCAGTTCATTTAATAAAATTTAATTTAACTGAATTGAATATCTTTAAAGTTTCTTTGTGTTGCTCCAAACTGCTTTGGCTTAAATGCACCTGTCAAAGTTCTGGACAGGAGAAAATTCAGTTCACTTTTATTTCTATAGCGTCTATTACAACACAAGTTGTCTATAGGATCTTTCCAGAGACCAGAACATGACCCCCGGGCAATTATTACACGAGTTCATAAATTCAATATTTATTTGATACATTTTTCAGGGCTTCAGCAAAAAATGTAAAGAACAGTGTTAAAAACATGAGAATATAGTTAGTGTTGATGATGGCTTCATTTTCAGTTTGGTAACAGCGGTCACGAGGTCATCACGTGGAGGAGATGCAGGTCCTCTCATGCCCCATTGTCACACCAAGACGGAGGGGAAGATGGTGTGATGAGTTTCCTCACTACATCAATCTGTACATGTATTATTTCACAGTTTTAATATTTTCAGTGTAAAACAACAACAAATGACTTTACTAACACGGTGTGGTGTCTCCGGGTTCACGGGCTTCAGGAGGTTTCCTTAAAGAAGACAACACCCCTGTGTTTACTTGTTATTTGTCACACGTGGAAGCAACAATTACATTACAGATGACAGTAAACGGTTTAAACGATCACTTTGCTTATGTCTCATGTTGAAACATGTAGAGTTTGTCCTCTCTACATCCTGGTATTTCTGTGACCCACTGTGATCATAGTGGGTCACAGTGTTTAGTCAATAAAACAATAATGTATACGTTTTTTCATTCGCCGTGTCTCTATCCATCATCCAAAAAAACTAAAACCCAAAAGAAACATCAACCCCAAGACCAGGACCAGGACCGGGACAGGGAAATGCTGGACCTGCCCACCCAACCTCCCTTCCTGATGTGGTTTGAATCCGCTTTAAACCGGCCTGCTGCAGAAGATGGCGTCACCTTTCCGGCCCAGAATACTCTGGTATATAAAGACGTTAAAGAACCAACTTAATGACTGCAAAGTCCCCAGGTCATGTGGTTCCAACCCCCCGAGCCGCCACGCCTCCACCGCTAGGCACGGCGGGTGTGAAGGGCCGAACCCTTGGCAAGGATGTGTACGGCCAGATAGCTCCATCTGCCTCCCGGGACATTTGTTCAGATGCTGTTTTGGGAATCTCAGTTGTGCCCAGTGGTGGACAGTAACGGAGTAAATTTACTTGAGTACTGTACTTAAGTACATATCCAGAGGATTTGTACTTTACTTGAGTATTAGATTTCTTTGGTACTTATTACTCTTACTTGAATACATTTCCAAGATAAATATTTTTACTTTTACTCGAGTAAATTTCTAGGAAGGCTGAAAAGTACTTGTTACTTTCAGGTCTGCTCTTTTTTCTTCTTCCCTAAAATCCTATTGGACACAAGCTGTTTTTGTCAAAGGAGGAAACCTATCACAGTGCACGCTCTCCACTGGGATGTACGTAAAGCGGAAATACGTCAAGCCTCCTCAAAGCGATACCGCCAAAGTAGCCTGCGTTTGTCAAGACAGAGCCGCAACAATGGCTACGCCTGCGTCAGGAGAAGAAAGACAATCCGCTGAGTTGTCTGAGTCTGATAATGAGCCGGACTCGGAGCAGGGACTTTGACAAAATCCTTGGCCGTATCTTAACTCAATGTTTGAGTTCGACCGAGTAAAAAACGAGGGCACAGACAAACCACAGACATTTATTTTCAAATGTTTATTGTGTCTGCCGAAGCAGAACTACCTCTCTGCTTTCAACAACTCAACATCGAATTCTCAGAAACAAAAGTTAAAAGATCCTTAAATTAATTTAGAAAAAATATATTAATTTACTGATGTGGAAAATAAGAAATTTACTCTTACTCTTACTTTTACTTAAAGTAAATTTAAAAGCATTTACTTTTGGATACTTAAGTACCTTTAAAAGCAAGTACTTTTATACTCTTACTCGAGTAATATTTTGACTAAGCTACTTTTACTTGTAACTGAGTAAATTTTGACCAGTAGTATTTGTACTCTTACTCAAGTACTGGGGTCGAGTACTCTGTCCACCTCTGGTTGTGCCTATATGTTTTTGTTGGGATCAAAAAGCGTGTCACACCTGCGAGGAGACAGTCTGAGCCCACTTGTGCAGCCTTCTACAGACCCTGCTCCTGTGGGTGTGGTGCCTGAGCCAGGCCTCTCCTGCACACACTCACCTTTGCTGAACTTGCTGGGAATTCTTGGAAGATTGACAAGTGTCAGGATGCTTTCCACAAGTAGATAATCGTTCTCACTACAGAATGTTCAACTCCACATGATTTGGACCCCTTACAAGATTGATGTGAAGCCATAATTACTTCTCTAACACCATCACTTTCCCTCTTGGCATTGTGTTAACACATACCTGAATGGCCGAGACCTGCAAACTGCCAAATCATCTGCTTTTACAGAGGTCTGCTGATATTCTTCAAGGGCTGATGATTAGAAGCACCTGGCAGTAGCTCACCCTCGTAAATCCTTTGGAAGCAGTGAGGGGATAAAGGTGGATCTACAAGCCAGTGAATCACTGGACTATTGCACACGTTGTTTTTTTCCTTTGTGTTTGTTAAAGTGATAATGCAAATTACAAAACTGTTCTGTTTGTTTATCTTCTGACGTTGTATTTGTCTAATATTAAGATCAGAGGATTTTTATTATGTTTTCACATAGAAACACATCTGATTAAAAGGCAGGTACGAGCATTTACACTTGAATGTAGGAGCTAGAATCCCAAACGTAAGTCTGTAGGATCCTGATGCACACGTTAAGCCGGGGGTGTCCAAAGTCGGTCCTCGATGGCCGGCGTCCTGCAGGTTTTAGATGTTTCCATGCTTTATCGCACCCTGACAGACATGGCTGTGTCATTCACAGATTATGCAGAACTTGACGACGAGCTGAAGACGAGCATTAATTAGAATCAGATGTGTTGAAACAGAGAAACATGTAAAACATGCAAGCCCTCCAGGACCAACTTTGGACACCCCTGCTTTAAGCCCTCTCAGACGAAGCCCTGCTGTATTTTACACTTGTCCCCAGACTGCAGAATTACTTCTGGATCCTGCAGTTTGAAAAGGTAGAATAAGAGTCAGAGCTTTAAGTTATCCCGCTTGTCACTTGTGAGACCAGCTCCCAGTTGGGTTCATAAAGAGACACCCTCCCAACCTTTTGAGCCATCCGTTTAGTTTTGCTGCTAATTGGCCAAGACGGCTTTGGACCTTCCCACAGTCAGCTGGGACCTTAACTCTGGCCTCTCTTTATGAGTTTGAACAGTTTGTCATTATTGCATGCTAATAACTTGTCTCATGTCTCTTCCTCAAAGTTTCTCATTTTCCCTCTATACTTTTCTTTACAGCTTTCCCTCCTCTGTTATCACCTATGTATCCTTAATCTCCAGCTGATGTTTGTCATCCTTGAGTCCCGGGCTTCTGGAGCCTTTTAACTTTTAAAAATGATTGGTTTTCTTCCTGCTATCATTAGTGCACCTCAACATAAATAGTTGGGTGTCAACAGCCCCTGAATTGACTTTCTGTTGTAAAGACTCCAGAAAGAACCACAAGATGAATTTATCTGAGGAACATAAGTTCAAAGAACCAAAATGATGAATAAACCAAGTTGTTAAAACAATCGAGTAGTTTAGTAGAGACCTCTTTTAAATGGACCCTCAAAAGGTTTTGTGATAAATCAATTCAATTCTAGGTAGTTGAAACTAAATAAGCATAGTTATTGTTGTTTTTAAAGACATGTAGAAATTATCATTAAAAAGTGTATATGAATATATGCAAGATTTAAAAAATTGAAAGGCACTTACTGTATATAAGAAGTGAAAATGCCATGTTCAAGAGAGATGCAGAACCCAGGTGACCCTGACCAGTCTGAAGAACTACATCCCACATGCATGTCCGTATGAGAAATCACTACGCCACTTTGAAACGGCAAATCACTAAACGCATAGATATTGGTAAAGTTTAACAAAAAACTAACGTAGCTGCAAGCAGAAATGTATGTTGAATGTATTTGTCAGCACCTGTGTTTCCTGCTGTGGCCATCCAGAACTGCTTTAAATGTTGTTTATACGTGCAAATATAACCGTTCTTGCAGACAGAGACGTATATTAGATGTCTGAATGCTGCTTTTAAAACAGAAAACCGGAATGGTTTAACGCAGATGGTTGATGGTTCAGGTCCTGAGCAGTGAAGACTGGGAGCTCCACGGGCCGCAGTGCGAGGTCTCAGCGCCATCTAGCGGTGCTTTACTGGAACCACAACTTCACATCTGAGTATCTCGGAGGCCAGGAGGACCCGGGGCTTTCCTGCCTGTCTCTGTGTCTCTCCTCCCTCTGGTCTTCATTCTCTCTGTCTGTCCCTCCTAAAGGGAGTTTTTACCTGCCATTGTTTATGTTATGTTTATGTAATAATCAGTGGCATCAATTCAGTCAAAGCTAAGGTATGGCAAGGTTACGAGTCACAGAACTTAAGTAGAGTATCAATCAACACGCCCAGCAAATACTCATCACAGAAGTCTGCCATGTAGCTGATCTGTGTGGTCAAGAAAATTGGAACTTTTTCAAATGCAGTCTCGCTCACACTGCAAAAACTCAAAATCTTACCAGGTATATTTGTCTTATTTCTAGTTAAAATGTCTCATTTTTAGTCATTTTTAGTCTCATTACACTTAAAACAAGAGTCATCGCCAGAAAGATAACTTATTTGACCATTTTCACCTGTTTCGAGTAAATTTTCAATTGAAATAAGTAGAAAAATCTGCCAGTGGGACAAGATTTATCTTCTTAATACAAGCAAAAAAAAAATTCTACTTATTTTAAGTGAAAATCTACTTAAAACAGGTGAAAATTGTAGTTTTTTTAGTTTTTGGGTCTTGTCTTAAATGTAATGAGATTTTTTTGACTAAAAATGAGTTTTAGCTAGAAATAAGACAAATATTCTCTAAGATTTTGAGTTTTTGCAGTGTAATAACTTGTGAAATCGATCATGTTGTTCTGATTTGCATTTTTAGTTATTTTATATGTATTAAATAATAGAATAATCAATACAAATAGACAGAGTAATTCCATAAATGTATTTAAAAAACAAACATTTACATTTCCCCCTGAAGCCAAGGTGTGGCGGCTGCCATACCTTGCCATACCCAATTGACGCCCTTGGTAATAATTGCTCGGGGGTCATGCTCTGGTATCTGGAAAGATCCTAGAGACAACTTCTGTTGTAATATACGCTATATAAATAAAATTGAATTGAATTGAATTGAATTGAATTGGCTGATTGATCTCAACGAATCAAATGACCGTAGTGTTTGCTATGATTTCATTTAAGTGAATCTAATTTGGTAGATTTAGATAGTGTGATTTACTCTTTAAATTCCAGGTGGAAATGCTGCTAGACCGAGCAGGGAAGTGACCACAGCTGACCTGGAGGAGGTCAAAAGATCTCTCAGCTTCATGTCAGGTGAGCTGGCCGAGCTAACGTCTCAGCAGGAGGGAATTATTGGGTTGATGGAGGAGGTGAAAGCGCTGGCAGCACTGCTGGCAGAGAAAGATGGGAAGATGTCTGTACTACCAGGGTGGTGAACTCAAGCAGCACACAAGAGGAGAAGATCTGCTGCTACCTGGCCTGGAAACTCCACAGAAAATGTACGCTAATGCTACGATTACATTTGGATTTAGCAGAAGATGCACCTGAAGAAGAACTGGAACAAGTCATGAGTTTTCTGCACAGTAAGAGCATAAATATTCAAAATTAGGCAAACACTATAGCAAGAGGGAAATCAAAGTCAACTATAATTGTAAGGTTCATCAGTAGAAAGCAGAGGAACAATGTATTAGTGCAGCAGCATAAATGAGTGTACATAAATGAACATTTAACAAAAAAAAGCGGGGTCGTTGCCAGAGATGCAAGGATGTTAAGGTAGCTACATGGACTCATGTACCAAGACGAGAAGGGTCTCACTAGGGTCCCACAAGGGTCTCACAAGGGTCCCACAAGGGTCTCACTAGGGTCCCACAAGGGTCTCACTAGGGTCCCACAAGGGCCCCAGAAAGGTCTCAGAAGGGTCCTGGAAGGGCCGCTCCCAGAAGGGTCCCAAGATGATGAAGGAACTGAAAAAATGTGAAATGTACAAAAGTGTACGTTGATCACAGAAAAAGGAAACTGTGTTAAAGCAACTGACAGGTATGAAACGATGAGCTTATAGTGGAAAAAAAAAGTTACATATACAGGCGCATGGATGCGGTTATAAATGCACAACATGAAACAGATAAAATATGTGCTTCTGAAAAGGAATTAGAAAAAAAACATATTTTTACATGTAAATAATGAGTGCGAGTATCACGCTGAGCAACAGTTTAACGATGAGGTGTTGATGGAGAGAACATCAATTATCCATTTCAACAGTAGGAGTCTTAACTGCAATTTATATCAAATAAAAGATTATTTAATGCAACAAAAAAGATTTAGTGTTACTGCAGCAACAAAACCTGGTTAAAAGATGGAAAAGCTGCTGCAGAACCATGAATATGAGATGTATTGTTTGAATAGGAAAATAAAGGTGGAGCGGTCCCTCTGTAGATACCGTATATGTGCAAATTTAGAATGTCAATTTGTTAGCAATGTGACAACTGTTGTCAACAATATTGTGGATAAAACATGTGTTTGTTCAAGGTTCAAGGTTCACTTTATTGTCATTCCAAAAGTCCAAGTACAAGTGGAACAAACATCCATAACATCCTTGACATCCATCTGGGAGATGCAAGCGGATCAAAAAGGCCTTGGAGGCATTAAGGAGAGACCTGGAACAACAAAGTTGAGATGAAGTTTATATAAACGCTCCTTCATGAGGTTATTGATAAGCCTGTATGGAAAAAACTAAGGAGAATTAAGAAGGATGCTATTAACAAACCATGTATGACAAAACGCCTGTAAGAAGAACAATTACTTGTATCTTATGTTTGTTAAACAAAAGGAGTTAGAAAGGCTAGAAACAGGTATAAAATATATACAAATAAATCAGTATCTATCATAAGTAGACATAAAAAAGTATACTATGGTGTTTGACTAAATAAAAACAGGAATAATATAAAGGGTACATGGGAAATAATAAATAGTGTAGTAAAAACAGGATAAAGTAGCATCAACTCTCCAAATGACTTTGTTAAAGGAACTTCAGACGTCCGTGAGACAGCAGGACTAGTAAATTAGTTCAATACATTCTTTGTAAGTCCAAGTCTGGCAATGAATATTCCAGAAACAATGCAGTTGAAAACATTATGGATAATACAGTATAAACATTATTTTGGGATGAGGCAGAAAAAGATTATTATTGATACTATTGATCTGGATTAAGAAAAAGATCATTTATCTGACCATGAATTGTGGAAAGACTGCATTATAGCCCTAAAAAGACATGATCATGGGAAAAATGTCCATATTCACCTGCTGATGAAAAGCACTTGGCTGTCTTTGTCTGCTACTTTGCCAGTTTTTGCTTTTAGCTTGATCACATTTTCATGATAAACGCTCAGTTTATTTATTTTTCTTTTACATTGCTTCTTTTGTCTTATAAGAGAGATCATTCAATGCAAAACGTATATCTCCTTGTTATGATATTGATTTGATTGATTGAGTTCCCAGCATTAAAAGGTAGCACTTTATCCAGTGGTTGTAGATTCAAACAAAAAATGTTAATGCTATTTTAACCACTATCTATGCAAAAAATATTGCTATTAATGATATTATACTGCATATGATAATAGTGCAGATACCGGCCTGCTACCCTTTGCTGCATGTTGTCCCCATTTTCTCTCTCTACCCCCTTCCTGTCTACACTTTCAATAAAAAGCCACTAGAGCAACGGAAAAAAAAACATAAAAAATAAATAAATGTGTGTGTGTGTGTGTGTGTGTGTGTGTGTGTGTGTGTGTGTGTTTGTGTGTGTGTGTGTGTGCGTGTGTGTGTGTGTGTGTGTGTGTGTGTGTGTGTGTGTGTGTGTGTGTGTGTGTGTGTGTATGTATGTATGTATGTATGTATATACACATACATACATACATACATACATACATACATACATACATACATACATACATACATACATACATACATACATACATACATACATACATACATACATACATACATACATACATACATATATATATATATAGAAGTCGGTAATTTTTATCATAGGTACTCTTCAACTGTGAGTGACAGAATCTAAAAAAAAATCCAGAAAATCACATTGTATGATTTTTAAGTAATTAATTTGCATTTTATTGCATGACATAAGTATTTGATCACCTGTCAACCAGTAAGACTTCCGGCTCTCACAGACCTGTTAGTTCTTCTTTAAGAAGCGCTCCTGTTCTCCACTCATTACCTGTATTAACTGCATCTGTTTGAACTCGTTACCTGTATAAAAGACACCTGTCCACACACTCAATCAAACAAACTCCAACCTCTCCACAATGGCCAAGACCAGAGAGCTGTGTAAGGACATCAGGGATAAAATTGTAGACCTGCACAAGGCTGGGATGGGCTACAGGACAATAGGCAAGCAGCTTGGTGAGAAGGCAACAACTGTTGGCGCAATTATTAGAAAATGGAAGAAGTTCAAGGTGACGGTCAATCTCCCTCGGTCTGGGGCTCCATGCAAAATCTCACCTCGTGGGGCATCAATGATCATGAGGAAGGTGAGGGATCAGCCCAGAACTACACGGCAGGACCTGGTCAATGACCTGAAGAGAGCTGGGACCACAGTCTCAAAGAAAACCATTAGTAACACACTATGCCGTCATGGATTAAAATCCTGCAGCGCACGCAAGGTCCCCCTGCTCAAGCCAGTGCATGTCAAGGCCCGTCTGAAGTTTGCCAATGACCATCTGGATGATCCAGAGGAGGAATGGGAGAAGGTCATGGGGTCTGATGAGACTAAAATAGAGCTTTTTGGTCTAAACTCCATTCGCTGTGTTTGGAGGAAGAAGGAGGATGAGTACAACCCCAAGAACACCATCCCAACCGTGAAGCATGGAGGTGGAAACATCATTCTTTGGGGATGCTTTTCTGCAAAGGGGACAGGACGACTGCACCGTATTGAGGGGAGGATGGATGGGGCCATGTATCGCGAGATCTTGGCCAACAACCTCCTTCCCTCAGTAAGAGCATTGAAGATGGGTCGTGGCTGGGTCTTCCAGCATGACAACGACCCGAAACACACAGCCAGGGCAACTAAGGAGTGGCTCCGTAAGAAGCATTTCAAGGTCCTGGAGTGGCTTAGTCAGTCTCCAGACCTGAACCCAATAGAAAATCTTTGGAGGGAGCTGAAAGTCCATATTGCCCAGCGACAGCCCCGAAACCTGAAGGATCTGGAGAAGATCTGTATGGAGGAGTGGGCCAAAATCCCTGCTGCAGTGTGTGCAAACCTGGTCAATAACTACAGGAAACGTCTGATCTCTGTAATTACAAACAAAGGTTTCTGTACCAAATATTAAGTTCTGTTTTTCTGATGTATCAAATACTTATGTCATGCAATAAAATGCAAATTAATTACTTAAAAATCATACAATGTGATTTTCTGGATTTTCTTTTTAGATTCTGTCACTCACAGTTGAAGAGTACCTATGATAAAAATTACAGACTTCTACATGCTTTTCAAGTGGGAAAACCTGCAAAATCGGCAGTGTATCAAATACCTGTTCTCCCCACTGTATATATATATATATATATATATATATATATACACACACACACACACACACACACATATATATATATAAATGTGGGTTACTTAAAGAAAAGATAACAGTATGTTCAAATAAATATTATAAAATCAGGCACATGTATCAGGCAACTTCAATTCAAAATACTTTATTAATCCCCAAAGGGAAATTGATTTTCCAGTACAACCCATCCAAGAGAGAACAAACAAAGAAACATAGGACATACATTTTGAGAACACATATTTCATGGTATAATAGAGATACAAATATCGATATTTCATTGGCTTTCATTGGCTGTATGAGTATTGAAAGACTAAGAGGAATTCATTGTTTTTTTTTTTGTTTTGTTTTTTGTGGGTGTTACTTGATGAAAATATTTCTTGGAAGTCTCAAAGATAGCCAGTGGTGGACAGAAACGGAGTACATTTACTTGAGTACTGTACTTAAGTACATATCCAGAGGATTTGTACTTTACTTGAGTATTAGATTTCTTTGGTACTTATTACTCTTACTTGAATACATTTTCAAGACAAATATTTTTACTTTTACTCGAGTAAATTTCCAGGAAGGCTGAAAAGTACTTGTTACTTTCAGGTCTGCTTTTTTTTCTTCTTCCCTAAAATCCTATTGCACACAAGCTGTTTTTGTCAAAGGAGGAGACCTATCACAGTGCACGCTCTCCACTGGGATGTACGTAAAGCAGAAATACGTCAAGCCTCCTCAAAACGATACCGCCAAAGTAGACTGCGTTTGTCAAGACAGAGCCGCATTTGAGTTATTGAAAGCAGAGATGTCGTTTTTTGTTTTTTTTTGCTTTGAGGGGGATCCAGACTTAGTTGGATGGTGCAGGTTCATTTGGTTTCAGTTCATGATTGTTAATAAACTCTGCATCATCTGCTGTTCTCTTATGATCCCATTCATTTGATTTGTTTTTGGTGTTTCTGCAGGTTTTATATAACATTGTGGTTCTAAAAGCAGCACATCAGTGCAGCTGGTTTCAAAGAGTTAATTCTCAGAAACAAGAGTTAAAAGATCCTTAAATTAATTTAGAAAAAATATAGTAATTTACTGATGTGGAAAATAAGAAATTTACTCTTACTCTTACTCTTACTTTTACTTAAAGTAAATTTAAAAGCATTTACTTTTGGATACTTAAGTACCTTTAAAAGCAAGTACTTTTCTACTCTTACTCGAGTAATATTTTGACTGAGCTACTTTTACTTGTAACGGAGTAAATTTTGACCAGTAGTATTTGTACTCTTACTCAAGTACTGGGGTCGAGTACTCTGTCCACCTCTGAAGATAGCTATAACAATTGCTATGTTAACACAAAGGGAGGATTCATTGAACAATAATAAATTATATCTATTATATAATTCTTTGATTGTTCCATATCCAACTTATTGGAAATAAAAACATTTCTATGCAATTATTTCTTTGCATAGAAATTTGGGGAACTAAAAGTCCATTACTTATTGAGTTACAATTAAAAGGTGGGGATCTAGTTGATTGCAGTATTTTGAAGATAATGTACAAAGTCCATAGGAAATGATTAACGAGCAATATACAAAATCATCTTTAAAAAGACAAATACAGGGGGATTTGAGATATTTATAAAACCCAGATTCCGAACAGAAATGTTGGAGCGATGCGTTTCAGTGTATAGGTACAGGTACAGGTACCGGTATGGGCACAGCCGGGTACAGGCTAGGGTTAGGAAACAGGTACAGTACAGGTACAGGTACGGGTACAGTACAGGTACGGGAACGAGTACGGGTACGGGCTAGGGCTAGGGCTAGGGCTAGGGTACAGGTATGGGCTAGGGCAGCAGTTTTCAAGCTGTGGGGCGCTCCCCCCACCTAGTGGGGCACGGCGGTACTGCAGGGGGGGCGCGGGAAGACAGAGCGGAGCTGTAAACAGACAGAATGGAGAAGTTTTTGACAAAGCCGGCAGGAGGAAAAGAAGGAGTCCACAACAAGCTGTCCACGAGATCTGCTATTAATATATGTTCATAAAATAAGTAAAAAAAAAAAATTACTATAATACTCAGGGAAGAAGGGCTAGTTTCAATTACTAGTTATTATTGTTAGTATCATAATTGTTGGTTGGTATTTGTATTGAAAAGTGCTATACAAATAAAGTTAAATTAATTATTATTATTATTATTATTATTATTATTATTATTATTATTATTATTATTATTATTATAATTATTTCACAGTTTCACCGAATCATTTGCCAATACAAGCACTTTTGTTCATGTTCAATTAATAATACAATATACAATCATAGTTGTGTCTTATTATTAGTAGAGTAATGTTTGTACAGTTATATATAATTAATTCTACCAATCTAGGTGGGGGGGGGGGTTTGAACCACTGGGCTAGGGTTAGGGTACAGGTACAGGTACGGGTACGGGTACGGGCTAGGGTGTATGGATCAGTTTGGATAAAGAATCTAAAAAACTAAATCAGTTATTGTGTTTAAAAAGATTGTTGGAGACACGGTGGTAAGAAAATATCTGGTTAATTGAGGTTAGTTTATTTTGCTCTGTGTAGATAATTTTAATAAAGATTAAAATATGATGAATATGATGGAAATCCGTGGCACGCTGCCTGCAGATGTTTTTAGTTCTACTCCCATTCATTCAAGTGGATGAAATGTATGTTGTATTGATTGTTTTGTAAAGAATGAAATAAATACTTTAAATTAAAAAGTTGTTTTTTTAAAGACCTCACTACAACAACAAAAGACACAAAAAGAAAAACAAACCTTTCAATTCAATTCAATTAAATTTTATTTATATATATGTATACCTTTGGGTATACATACTTAAGCAAAGATTGCAAGGTCTTAACCCAGATTTTGTTTTCAATTAAAGTTTTTAGTGCTGATTACTTATTCTATTATGTTTTGTAAAAATCAATGTAATTACTAAATCAAATTAGTTATTTGGATTAGAAAATTGAAAAGTGTGAGTGCACTGATCATGTTAAATCTGCCTCAACCAATCGGGGGTCTTAGATGACTGAATGGAAAACACTGATCAGTACCAATTCAATAACCAATTAAATTGTTATTGAATGTATTTTGTATCCAGCACTCTGTTTGCATGGACGCTCCAAGCTGTGTGAAACTGTTCAAATAAGGCCCCCCCCCCATGGAAAGAGGGGCAGAGTGGCTCAGCTGCCAGTTGTTGAACTTCTCGCATGTCTTTTGAAAGAAAATAGGGTAAAGTAGGTAAAGTAGGGAATTGATACATAATGTTAGAAATGAAAAGCTCATCTGCTTGACGCTCTAATTAATGACAGCCAAACCAGAAATATTATAACCTATTTCTTTCAACAGTCGACCCAATTTTCTGAGATCTTAATGAAAAGTCTGTGATAGGTTAAGGTCAAAATACGACAGAGGTGTAGTACAGCAGTGATCTTTGGTAGGAAGGATGTCTTTCTTGTCATAACTGTAGTCATATCCTCCACTGAACTCTGGCTAGACCCTCCAAACTGTTGGTATTGTGTTCTGTTTACCACTTGTTAGGGGACTTTCTGACGCTGCCCAAACCCCGTCGACTACAGAACACCTGATGATTTCCTCCATCACCACAATGTGGTCCTGTTTCTATGAAGCTGTTTACTCTAATAAACATTGTTTAAAAAAGAACCCCTGGAAGTTATGAAGCGTTTTTCTTTTGAAAATGGTTTCTTGTTTTATATCGTTTTGTGCTTTGCATCGTTTCTCTATTTGCAGCGCGTTTGATGATGCTGCATTTGTCTTTGTTTTTTGCAGCACGTTTTTTCATTTGCACCACGTTCCTCTTTTTGTACCTCGTTTTGAGTTTGTGAATTTGAATCGTTTCTGTACTTGAAGCCGTTTTCCTTAACTGAGACGCATTAGGCCGTTGCAGTGCGTTTGGCCCTTGTCGGCCACCGTATATAACGCCGTGAGAACAGCTCCATACACTAAAATGTTTTTCCTCTTTTTAATATGAGGGAACATAAAGATAGAAGGCTATTCTGTAGAATTAGTCACAATCCATTGAGAAGATGTTTTGATGGAACAGCCTTAGCAGAAGCAGTGAGAATGATCTCTTGAACGCAAACATATATATGAGCAATGTAATCAAAATTAAACTGGTGGCCGTGGATGTATCTGTAACTTAAGCCAATCGAACTCTGTTTAACACGGAGGGGAAATTCATCACTTTAACGTCCTCAGTGAGAGAACTGTTACTCAAATATTTCCATTTTTGAGCACACTTTGCAGGAGGCTTTACTTGGGTATATTACAGGGATTTTTTCTCGGTACTATAAAAGGTTGTTTTGTGTGTTTTCCTGTTTACTACTTACATTTGGCATGTTTGGCAATCCATAGTAGCAACAATAGCATTATCCTATAATTACATTAAATATACCCCTGCAAACTTTAATGATTATTTGTAGGCTATTTCTACTTAATATTTATTATTATTTCACCAGAAGCTATACTTAATATTTATTATTATTTCACCAGAAGCCAATACATTCTTAACCAATGAGTATTTTTGTACACTGACATGTACACTCTCCAGTCATGCTGGATGCCTAGCAACTGTTGTTTTGTGGTTTATCCATTATTTTCAACAACATGCTTCATTGAATGGAGTTGTACATTCTTGTTTCCACCTTCTCCGTTGCTGTATGTGTGAACTGTTGTGAACAAAATTCTCTTTTTCATTCATTAAATGTAGTAAGTGCAGTGTTTCTGTTATAGAGGTAAGATATCTGATAAACAACTTTTACAACAACATATATCTTTGTTTTCTGTATTCTTTTATGATCAGCTCATTTGAACTTGTCGTAGATGAACTGACGCCAGTTACAATGAGAGATGGACCATATTGTTGCTTCCAGGTATGTCCAATATATGTTTGTTGCAACTTTCACTCTAAATACTTCACAAATATGATTCTACTTCAGGTCAGGCTTTTGCTGCTGATAATACAATGTGTTTTTAATGCACTACTGTATCAGCAAGGGAGACTAATTAGACTTGCCACTCCTACATAACCGTAAATAATATGAAATCACTAACACATTGGGGCAACACTAATTCACCTCCATCTGTCTCCTTGGCTGCACAAACTTGCCTTTGTAAATAGTCCATGGGCCAGGCCACATATCAGTACCACTCAAGGTGACAAAACTTGCTTATAATTTTTTTAAATATCTATGTCTATAGATGATATTTTGGTATGATAACCCTTCTTGAGTGGCAGCTGTATCATAGTTATCAGCTCATGAAGTTCAGAAAATTACATTTTAGATGCTAGTGCATATCCTGGTTTAGATTCAGGATATCTGTTAATGTTTCACAATATTGTCTTTGGTATAATTTTAAGCATTCATTCAAGCTAAGATGTGAATATTTCAATATAGAGGTCACTGCAGCTCTTTAAACTATAAACGACACACATTTCTACACAATTTTCGCCTAAATGATAAAGTATTTTTCTATCCCTGTGTCATCTAGGAACAACTGAGAAACAAAATACAAAAAATTGAATACTCATAGGAGCATAAGGATTCAGGAAATGTATCACATCTTAGCTTGAATGAATGCTTTAAAGGTCCCCTTTAAAATGATACCAAAGACAATATTGTGAAATATTGACAGATATCATGAGTCTAAACCAGGATATGCACCAGCATCTAAAATGTAATTTTCTGAAGGGGGTGGGTGACTTCATGAGCTGATAACTATGATACAGCTGTCACTCAGGAAGGGTTATCATACCAAAATATCATCTACAGACATGGATATTTTCAAAAATTATAAGCAAGTTTGGTCACCTTGAGTGGTACTGACAAGTGAAATTTTGGGCTCTGGCCCATGGACTAAAAGGACGAGCCGTTATTTTGTCTCACGGCCTGCTTTTTGGGGGACAGACACCCAAACCACTCACATCTGCCTCCAGCAGGTCATGTGCTGCGCCTTTTGAGGCTCCAAGTAGCGTCGAGTTAAGCCAAATGAACAAACCCACTTGCTGCTTGCAGCATCGCGTTTGGACATTTTACACACCTTTTTATTGCAAAGTGTCACCAACAAAGCATTAAAAACACCAGTGTAGTTGCACTGAGAGCAGCTAGCATGCGTGTAAACAACTGTCTTGGTGTGACATAACAAAAAGCGGTCAACTATCAGAAACGAGGACCTTGTGAGAGTCTGTAGGATGATTTTATATGGTAACAATATTTTTGGAGAATGAAGTTTTGTGCTATGAACTTTCGTCCACATTTCCGCTGTACGGGCATTTGCTATGACTGACAGCTGCTGCAGCCAATGGGAAGAGTCCGGGCGAAGCGTGGACCAATAGCAGCGCAAGGGGCGGGGCTTATCGGACGGTGGTAACAGGACAAGCAGGTAAGTAAGATTTTGTCTTGTTATTCTCTGAAAATAAATGAATACCCTGCTTGTCAGGAAAAAACACTCCTTAGGATGCGTGCTTGAATATTAGTTTGAAGCATGTTTCATTCGCTGGGTACATTTTGATGCCGAACGTGTATAAAACGGTAGTATTGAGAAGTGTCTGCGGGAGCGCAGCGGCTAGCGTGTGTGAGCCTAGCCTGCTAGCAGTTAGCTGTTATTGGCCAGCTGCTGGAGGCTAGCAGCCCTCAAACTACCGCTGCTGTCCCTGGAAACATTCACCACGCCGCGAGCAGGGGACACGCTTCGGTTTTTCTTTTCCCTACCTCGAAACTCCCGACCTCAGTGTTGACATTGTTCAACATGGAAAACTTTTTTTCCTCGCTGATTTCCAACGATAACTTACACAACGATATTGTAGGTAGCGTTAGCCTGCTAGCCGGGCTGGCCAGCTGGACTCCGGCGGGGGGGAGACCCAAACTGCTGCCGTTAAAGTTAAAAACTTATTCTGTTGTCAGGCCAACTCACTTGTGAAATATTTAAATAGACTTCAGTCAAATATATAAAATCTAAAAAGTTTCTAAACTGATGAATGGTCACGTTCACAATCTCACACGTTATGCGATTAAACTAATGAATGAGACGTTTCAAACTGTTGTGACAGCATTGCTCACCACTTTGAGGATTTTTACACTGAAATAAAAAGCATATAAAGCCATTCTAAAATCTGTGATTATTTGCTTTTTTGTAAGAGTTTTTCAAAATAAGCTCCGCCTCAACTTACTGTAGTATAAAAACCTACGTGAATCATTATACCAGTAACAGTCAGTACTCGAGTTGAGGAGGGATGAGGGGGGATGGCATCCCCCCTGAAATAAAAACAGTAAAAATCATCCCCCCTGTAAAACTGCCATCCCCCCTTCTCATCCCTTATGTCATTTCATCAATGAATGTGGTTTTACTGCTATTTCAACATTTAGAGTCATCACCATAAAAATAACACCATAAAAATAACTTATTTGACAATTTTCACCTGTTTCAAGTAAATTTTCACTTGAAATAAGTAGAAAAATCTGCCAGTGGGACAAGATTTATCTTCTCATTACAAGCAAAAAAAATATTGTTCCCCTGGCAGATTTTTCTACTTATTTCAAGAGAAAATCTACTTGAAACAGGTGAAAATTGTTGTTTTTTCCAGTGATGAGTCTTGTTTTAAGTGTAATAAGATTTTTTACTAAAATGAGACATTTTAACTAGAAATAGGACAAATATTCTTATTTTGAGTTTTTGCAGTGAACCATTTTACTGTGAAGGACAGAGTCATATTGATAAGTTCAGAAAACTGTTTTTTATTTTTGTGTTTTGATATATTTGATGTAAGCCCAGTGGATATTTAAAGCTTACAGAAGGCTGCATTTAACTGCTGCTATGTCATTCCTGCAGGTGTTTTGGTCAGTACTATTATTTGTAATATATTATATTATTTGTAATGAGCACAAATTATCTGTCCCCATATGATAAAATCCACCATCCCCCCTGATTTTTTTTTTACAACTCGAGTACTGGTAACAGTGTCATATAACACTACATATGAGAATCAAATATTCACACAATCGAGTAACTGCAATTATTTTAGATTTCATTACCATAATGTTTTTAATTGCTTTTTATTTAAAAAGTTGGAATAAACCTATAAAAATATATCATTATTTTCTTAAATTCTACAGGTTGAGATTTGATTGTCATCAACTTTTTTTTTTAAATTGCTTACTTCATAACCTTCCTTTTGTTAGTCTTATAAAAAAGGTATAGTACTTGAAAAGAGAGAGAAAAAAAAATGTTTAAAGGGGCACAGAGGAACCTGCACATTGTTTTTTTTACCACAGAGGGCTCCCCTGTAGGCATGGAGGTTAAGTTACTTTTAATTAAATTAAATTCACTAACACTTCAGTAATCACTGAAGGGACATTGTGATTTTTATTAAGGGCCGTTTTTTAATTAATGGCCTTATTACCTTATTTTAACTGATATTACAGAACAGTGCAAGTAATCAAATATTTCTTAACATTAAATTGAAACTTGTATTTTATAATTTAAAAATCTTCTTTGTCCTGCTTTACATCAGACATTAATAAGGGATGAGGATGAGGGATTAATATTTGAACCTGTTGTCAATTTACTGAGACCAAAACAGGTGAAGTTAATTTATAATCACTTGTGTTTCCTAATTGGATTAGATTGATATCCTTGCAGTTTAACTGACTTGATGCTATGGTATAAAAAAAAATGTGTTTGCAGTATATTGGGGTATGTTCATTATTATTTTTTTAATAACGCCTACTCTATAACAGTGGCATAATATGCTTAACAGAAACACAAAAAAGAATGTTATTATTAATTAATAATATAATAAAGCTGTAGCCATACTAGCCACAATATTCTCTGAAACCAACACATTGCTGGAAGTCTACTGGAACTTTAAGTCAAATAGTAAATAATGACTTCATTTAGAAATACGTCTTAAAAATGTTACCAACAAATCCAAAATTAGGGCCCTACGGTGAACTTGCGACCTGTCCAGGTGGACCTGCCTCTCGCCTGTAGTGAGCTGGGAGGCTCCAGCAGACCCCCGTGACCCTGCAAGAAAATGGATGGGTGGATCCAAAATCAGCAAATACGTTTTTTTTTTTTTTTTTAACATAGTAAACAACACATTACATTGTTGAATTTTGATATGAATAGTTTTTTCAACAAGGGTTGTTTATTTACCTTGAGTGCTACTGTTTAAAAATAAGAGCTTTGCTCAAGGCTTCAAACACATTTCACTACCTTATGCTGCAGAGTTTGGGAGTGTGACAGCCACTGTCACCAGGGCCTAAGAGCTGACCTCTTTTCTTACCTGGATGCCCAGATTTGGTTGCTTGTTTTTGAGTTCCTATGACCCTGACATGCAGACAGTAGATGCACCTGTAACTCAGCTTGATTTAACTTTGAAAGGCTGTATGCATTTGGTACTATTAAACGTTTAGAGTAAATTTTCTGAATGTTGTATTAATGTACCTTGTTTTCTGCCTTGGTAGATTATATATTTTTAAACAAAAAGGAAAATGATCTTCTAATGCTCCTACATTTGACTAATATTTGTGTTCATTCTCTGTTGTTTTTAGGTTTCATGTGCTAAATGGATTTTTAACCCTTGGGGATTACCGAGTGGAGTATTTCAGCCATGGAGTTAAAGGTATTCCTAAAATATAAATATTTAGACTATGTTCTGGTGTATCTTTCACTGAGTGTGAAGGTAATACTCTTGACCAGTCATCACTGATGATCAGTGGCCACAAAGAAGGATGTTATGGATTCAAGTGACCGAAACAAGTTGCCTCTCTCAGACTTCAAAACTCAACTCAGATGGATAGCTGTTCTCTTGCTAAGGATGAAACTACAAGAAGGGCATTGGTTCAGGATATTTGGTGGATATCCATGAGGAGCTATTTCAAATATTGGAATTCCTTGGAATGCTGTGGACGATATGGAGCAGGACACATATGGATGGAAGGAGGTTTCCTGAGATCAAACAGTCATTGCATGTATGCAGTTGACTGGATAACTAACTAAATCGTCAGCTGTTTGAGTCTGACACCTGAGGTTTTTTATCTCAAAGCTTCTGTCTAGCCATCAGTTTTCACAGCAGGCGGATAGTCCGTTTTCTCTCTCTGATATAGACACAAACACACTTGTCAGTGGTGGTTGCAGCATGTAATTGATAATGACATGAGAAAGTACGCAATTCAAAATTTCAAATACTTGTTGACTATCAAATGTACCAGAGACAGTCTTTTGGTAGACAGGAATGGAGACACAGTTTAATTGACAGAGAATAAACTTGAAAAGGTTGAGAAAGAAAAGCTGTGGCTTGAGAACGAACAAATATGCCTGAAAATGTAGAAATGGTTAACAATAGGAGAGCTGTTTCTTTGTTACTAGTAACACAAAAATTACTTTAAATAACACATCAGAAATATATTTTATTTATGCTACAGAACACAGTTCCATCCAATGTTTTGCTTCATAACGACTTATCTGTAAAATTGAAAAGCCTTTTTAAATATGAAAACTCTGCTAATAATTAACCTTAATGTTTACATTGACACAACTAACGCAATTCTAAATTCAGCTTTATGTACAACATGTACTAGCACAGTGAAACCAAAGAGGAAATGACATTGTTCAGTTGCTCAAAAAACACACAATCAGACAGAAAATTATGAACACTGATGTCTAGTGCACTGCTCTTGTTGTTATAATGCAGTGTTCTGGAGGGAAAATTATGCTTCCTGCCATTCCAATGAATGTTATTTTTGCACTTGCCAGCTACCTTAAATTTTATACAGACCAATCACACTCCCAAAGTGGGAGCATCATTCCCCTACAGTAGCTGCCTCCCCAGCAGGTCGGCAGTTGGTCATATGGTTTATTTTATGAAGTGACCAAAGAAAACAACAAAGAGTCTGACTATTTCATCAGGTTTTCAAATGAACAAGTCAGACTTTGTCCAGACCCTAAATGGTTAGAGTTAGATGGACATTCTCAATATCAAGTAGTTGGTCATAATATTATGGCTAATAGGTATATTTCATGTTTAAAAAAAACGCCCCCTACTGTGTAAATAAGTAAATAAAAACCCTGATTCTTAAGTTTATGCCACACAATATAAACAATACAAAGTGACACAAGAGACAGCAGTCCGGATCAGTTTACCAGGAGTTTTCTCAAAGGGGAGGTTCCCTCTCCTGCAGACTCAGGAATCAGGAAGCATCATTGATTATTGAAAGCCCTTAGTCATTAATTTATATCAGTAAACCAAGCCCTTGGCCTTTAGATTTGCATTATGTTTTTACATGTGAATATTTTCTGTAAGGATAGTTCAGAATCAGAATCAGAAAAGGGTTTATTGCCAAGTTTGTTAACACACACAAGGAATTTGTTGTGGTGATTGGTGCAATACAATACAAATATAAAAGCAAATATAGGCCCTATAGAGATAAAATAAAATGTATAAACAGAAATGTACAATATGAGGTTTTTAAAGTGCCGGATATGAGTCTGTACAAAAAGTGACTTAGGATGACTTAGGGCAGATAAAATGTATAAACAGAAATGTACAATATGAGGTTTTTAAAGTGCCGGATATGGGTATATGAGTAATTGACCTTACAGCATGTGTAATAGGGATACGCATGCGGGCAGGCAGAAGCAGCAGCAGCAGTTACAGCAGTCTGTGAATAACAACTGCAAAAGTGACATTGCGTTATCTTTTACAAGACAATGCCCTCCTGTGGTATGTTTTGAGCTTTTATGTCGTTTCTTATCTGCCCTTTACTCTAGTGGTGAGTATGAGAAATGTCTCCCGCCTACCACCAAGCCACAGCCGCGCGCCCGCGCGCGCACACACACACAGCGCGTCTATGTTTGTCAGACTCAGATCCGAGGGAGACGAGCTAGCCGCCATTTTCTAAGCGTCTCTCCCTAAAACCAGAGAAAAGGGCTCGGGGCGAACTGCCATCTGTATTACGTTTCTCTTTCCGCGAACCGGGATTTTCGCAGACGGATTGCGGTGTCATCGCATCCAGTTGAAGTGATTATTGCTAGGAAGGGCAGTTTGAAGGCCTGGTCTTTATTCGCGGCGGCGAGGCGAGCGGAGCTAGCTGGCAGCAAGGTGGAGATCGGTGATTCGCCCATTGCTGGTTCCGGAACGAAGCCCCACGGCTCCGTCAACCGGACTTTTTCCGCATTCTGGTTGCATTTTTGGAGTAATTAATGGCCAAGTGATCGACCCAAACCTCGTTTTTTGTGTTGGTGCACTTGTTTTTTTCCACCAAAACTGCGGGGGACTGTTGCCGAAAATCCCTCGGATAGTGCAACCTCGTCACGTGGTAGGTTCCTCCTTTTTCTTTGTTAGCGAGCTAGCCAGACTGGCTGGGTCTACTCCCAACTTCTCGGCTCTGCTCATATCTGCTGAAACCACACGTACTGCCCGGTCTTCCACCAGCTAATGTAGTCAAGTAAGCCGGTGGACAGCCGTCGCATATTTAAAACGAGTGTTTATTTCCTTAGTCTAATTACAATGCAGCCCCATGTCTCCACTCTGCAATAGGTCGTAAAATAGTTGTTATTCTCAACGAGCGTGTCTCGTTGTGATGGCCAAATGTCAACGTTAACGATGCCACGAAACTTAAATGTAATGCTAATGTTAATGCACGTTTTGTGCAGCTTTTGACGTTTTATACATTACTTTGGGGCGTAATTGACTTAAACTATCATAGGGTGTGCGTAATTTACGCAGGCACTGGAAAAACATATTTACTTTCCCAACGGGGTTTGCGTACAGATCAAGCTTGCTTCCAACCAAAAACAGAAAAGATATTCAGCTGAATAATAATCTATATTGTGGGTAGGTATGTGTCGTTTCACTGCAGCTGGCTGGAGAGACGCACGCCAGCCTGCCAGCAGGTTGTTTCTTGCATCAGCAGCTTTCTTGGGCTAATGTTAGCCAGAAACGAAGCACATTATTTTTGCGCAGTGGGACAGGATTTAACAGAAATATAGTTGTTGTTGTTTTTGCTATAGGGAGTTTGTTGGCGAGTGCGATCGTATTTTAATGGTACATCTTACTGTTAAACGCTGATCGTTTATCTTCCGCGGAAGCGCATTAGAAAAAATGTACGATAAACTGACGTTTAGATGTATTTATGTACATCACTGAGGCATCGACCTGCCTTTAAACGTGCAAATGCTCTAGTAATCACATGGAAGACATTTTGATGATTACGTTATGGTTGGCTAACGTTGGATGTGGACATTTTTTGCCGCATCTCAAGCCAAATAGTTTATGGGAAAGCATTGAGATTGTCGTTACGCATTTGCTCGCGCCGTTGATTAATTTATTCCTGTTTACCCATGAACTCGGTCGTTGTGATTGGGCAGGGTGTGTATTATTTAGATAAATGAATTGCATTGCATAATCTGCTTCGGAAATACCAACATGGCGTAGTGCGCGCTGACTAACTGCGGTGAAATACTGAGCCACCATTCATCTGACCCTGCAGACGATGCGCGGAGATGCAGCTCTTATCTTTCAGCGTTTGTAGAGAGGCTTTTTGAAAGTTTCACAGAATACGCAGTACGTCGACAGGAAAGATGTGTTGAGCATTCAAACAACGTTGCTGCCATTGTATTTTTATGCTTAATTTGAAAATTATTTCCATCAGTAACAACTCAGAAATTGAAGAGGTTTTATAAGTCTAGCTGAAAAATACAGTGGAACCCTTTCTGGATGACATCATGTGGTTTGAGCTAATACTGGGGCCTAAATCCACCTACTTACACTGCCTGTGAGAAACCCTCCTGCATACTGACTTACCAGGGCACATGTAGGGCAGTGGGGTTTGGGCAATTTGCTTTCATCAGAAATTATATGAACATGTATATTTCTTTTTCTTTTAAGGAGATAATTACAAAGGATTGTTCACACACATGGGTGTAGTGGGATTTAATGAATGGCCTTCTATTTAGTTCACATACTGTATCTTCTGGTATTCCAACTGTATCTTGAGCATCCCACTTCCCAAGGTCAGTGTGTACCGTTTCTGTTTGGCAGAAGTTGCCCTCTTTAGAAAAAATATGGGTGACTGCATTGTGTATGTGTTTTGTTTGTTTTTTTGTTTTCTCATTCTAGTTAAAGCTAGATGGACAGACATGTTGAAGAGAACATTTAATCAAATTAGACATTACTATAATAAACTTTAAATTTTTAACCTTTTTTTCTTTTGTTAGGTTTGTCAGCTGCACACGTAAGAAAATATGCAGCTGATAGGTCAACATGTCTATGTCCCCTGGTTATTTTCTTAAACTACTTTTTTTTTTTTTTCATACATTCAGCCAAGCTTAAGTGCTTGGTGTGTGGGTATTTTTGACTTGAAATATAGAATATTAGAGTTAAAGCATTCACTCTGAGTATTTTGTTGCCTAATATTGAATTACTACTTTCTGATTCGGTGGGGGATTGGTAATTTTCCGTCCCATAATGTTACAGGACCTGTTGTGCAAGTATGTTAGTTTTATGTTGTATATGGATACAGCTTGCCACCATATTGGTTTACTTATGACACATTCATATTCTACAGTTGAATTTTTTTATTTATTTTGAATTTCCGTCAGGATTAATGAAGTATCCTATCTATCTATCTATCTATCTATCTATCTATCTATCTATCTATCTATCTATCTATCTATCTATCTATCTATCTATCTATCTATCTATCTATCTATCTATCTATCTATCTATCTTAATGGGTGTTACTGTCTTCATTTTGGATATGTGTTTCAGGAACATCAGTTCAAATGTTACTACTTTTGAGCTGTAGATTTCAGCATTGTGGCAACGCTACATAGGGTATTTAGACTAAAACACCATTGAGTTTTTTATTCACTCAATGGTAATACACATCTGTCTACAAGGTTGTGAATGTTACAGCAGGAAAATATCTCTAAAAGGCAAGAAGGAAATTTGTCCTCCATAATCCTAACTTCTGCATTGATTTAAATATTGTTTTGGTTCCAAGGATATATCAAGAATATCTTCCCACATATCTAGGGGAAATTATTATTTTATTAAAGTTTATGCAAGTTCTTAAGCTAATCCTCTAACTTTTTGTCTTTTTTCCATTTTGTCCCTTTCGTTCATCTCCAGGCTGTCCTCTGGAGGGGCAGTAAGCGGGAGGAGTGGAGCAGGCCGCGGTGCCCGTCCCTCTGCACTGCATGGCTGCGATGGCGCCCGCTCTCACCGACGCCCCAGCTGAAGCTCACCACATTCGCTTCAAACTGGCTGCCCCATCTTCAAGCCTCTCTCGAGCCAGTGCAGAGAACAACGGAAACGCCAGCAACATCCTCATCCATAGCAGTGGCCCTGCTAAGTGCAAGGTCAACTCTGAAGAGTGCCCTCTTGACTTTTGCAGCGGCAACCAGGAACAGCAGCAACAACAGCCCCAACCCAACCCTTCATCCCAGGCCTCGGCCCTGGGCAAACTCCAGCCATTGGTGGCTTCCTATTTATGTTCTGATGTGACACCTGTTCCTTCAACAAAGGAGTCAATCAAGTTGCAAGGAGTCCTCATCAAACCATCTGTGTTGAAAGGCCACGGAATACTTCCCAGTTCCCTGCTCAACGGTGGAGGAGAATTCCTCTTGAGGAAGAGGCAGGCTATAGAGCTCTCTGGTGGCCAGCTTAAAAGCCTCATGAGTGGCAGCACTAACGGGAGTGGCCAGCCCATGGCACCTGTTAATGGTCTGGCCAAGAAGCTGACCACTATGTCCGGCTCTGGCTGTGTGGTTGCAGTAAATGGTGATAAACCTTCGGCCACGACAGATTCTCAGTCCCAGAACCTGCTACTGGACTCTGAGACCTTGACAGATACCATATCAGGGCAAGCCCTGGTGAAAGGAACCCTTAAACAGAAACATTCCTCTGGGGTTTCTCAAAATACAGATGGAAAAAACCGTGAACCACCAGTGTTTCACTCTGCTGCACTTTCTCCCCTCACACATGATAATTCGGACTCCACTGAACAGTTGCATTCGGATGAGGCTGATTTACACGCACCTTCTAGGCAGCCACAAAGTTCTGATAGGGAGAGACCAAGTAGTAGTCAGCAGGGCTCCCCACCTTGCACCACTGCACCACAGACTCTACCCTCTAGTTCTTCCTCCGACAACCTTGATGCTCATGTTCGGGAACGCACACTTCTTAACAGCAACCGCCAAACTGAGATTGAAAGTAGGCTTCGGCGCCTGCGCAAACGTCTTCAGGTGGTACAGGCTAAGCAGGTAGAGCGGCACATTCAGCAGCAGCTAGGTGGATTCTTGGACTCTGCTCTTAGCAGGCTAGTAGCTGGTAACCGAAAATCAGAGGCTGCTACCCCCTCAGCTTCATGGAGGATTGGTCGCCACTCTTCCTCAAACAACAGAGACGGCCTAAGTCGGTTCCTGAAAAGTGGCTCCATGTCCTTGGAATTGGAGAGGCTGTATTTGAGTGGATCAGCAAACCTTCATTCAGCAGAAAGCGCCTTTGACTCAGATGTTACAGAAAGTAGCTCTGGTGGCGACACAGACCTGGAAGAGGATGAGCTGTCAAGGGTGGACATTGAGCAGCGGCATGTCAAAATGTAAGTGCAGTGTCTTACCTCACTGGTTGTACACCAGCATAGTACTGGATGAAGCTTTGTGAAAACTCAAGTTACATTTTGAAATCTTTTTTTTTTTTTGCTTTTAAAGCTTACTCAACAAATGTCCACAGTAGGATTTATTTAAAGTGGATTATGATATTGGAATTAACCTACGTCATGTTCAGCTCTTGTTACATATGTTTTTTATGGTTCTTGGAGCAGTTCATTTGTCCAGTGGAAGTCCCTGTATTTCCAGTCTCAGCCACATGCTGCTCTGACATCTATCACTGAGTTACCCCTCATTGAAGTTTGGGTCAGACTTGTGAGAGGTAGAGATGCAGTTCACCCAGAGAATAATGTGTACTCGTGTATGTGGTGTCTTGTGGAGAATGCAGAGGCTCAAATGGAGTTGTAAGAGAGAAGAAACTATCGTCATAGTGCCAAGGCTGCAATTGAACGTTCCACAGAGTTAAAACCATCGTTTGTAACTGTTTTGATGACAACTGAAACCTAGAAGAAACTGGGGGTTGGTAATGTTTTGCAGAAGGTGTGGACTTTTTTTTTTTTTCTTCCTCTCTCTCTTTTTTTTTTTAATTTTTAAACATGCTTCCTGTTGTAATATGTAGTTTACCTCAGCAGAGGATAGGACATGTATTCTCTGGTAAGTTCACAACAAGAGTACACATTTCTGTGCCATTAGTATTGAGAGAGGAGGCGGAAAAAGTACAGCAGGTGGTTTGGCAGCATTAATGGACTTGCTGACCTGTGTAGGATTGGGTAGATTATTAACAAAGTAACTCAGAACACTGATTTCTTTATTATCCTTCTATGTGTTGACTTTAAACCTTTGACCTAAATATGTTTATATCCCAATGAGAAGCTTTTATGTTCTATACTAAACCTGAAGAAGGGGTGGGATTGGTTTGTAATTTTTTGGTTGCAATTTCTTTCCTGCTATTTAAAAAGAAGATAAACAATATTGTGAACAGCAGGAGGTTTTGATACTGACTGAATCATAATTATGTAAAAAATGCACAGAGGGAAGCAGAGAATCAGCAGGAAGGGAGGTATTTGTCCAAAGTAAAAGGCTGGGGGTTTGATTTACAGCTTCCCTTAAAGGGGACCTATTATGAAAAACAAGTTTTTTTTCTTGCTTTAACATATATAAAGTGGTCTCCCCTCAGCCTGCCAACTCAGAAAAGTAAGAAAGCAACCAAATTCTGCAGTGTCTGTACAGCCGCCCGGATGAGCCATCCATTGTGAAGTGGCTTCTACGAGTCATTCAGATTCTGCTCCCGTTGTTACGTAACGACTGAGCGATTTACATAGGTTGGCCTCCGATGCGTGAAACCACACCCACAACTAACTCCGCCAGCCGGAGCTTCCGCCATTTTTTCGTGGCAGTGTATCCCGTCATTCAGGCAGCCAATCAGCACAGAGCCTCATTATCATAGCCCCGCCCACTCAGAATCCTGCATAGATAATGAGGTTAGAGACTGGGATGATAAAGACATGACTCAGAGGCTGAATTTCTAATTTATTTAGCAAAAACAATCAAAAGCTTGTTTTTAAGACATTCAAGGCCTGTTTAAAATAGGTATTAGATGCCATAATAGGTCAGGGTCAAAATGACCTTTTGCATGGGCACTAAATTCGAAAGTGTGTGTGTGTGTGTGTGTGTGTGTGTGTGTGTGTGTGTGTGTGTGTGTGTGTGTGTGTGTGTGTGTGTGTGTGTGTGTGTGTGTGTGTGTGTGTGTGTGTGTGTGTGTGTGTGTGTGTGTGTGTGTGTGTGTGTGTGTGTGTGTGTGTGTGTGTGTGTGTGTGTGTGTGTGTGTGTGTGTGTGTGTGTGTGTGTGTGTGTTAAAGGCTGGATTATGGTTCTGCGTTAAATCGACGCTGAGCGTGCGCCGCAATGAGCACCCCACGGTGCAATTGTTTGTGTTGCAAGAAATGAACAGTTCAGTACCAGTAAATGTAGCTAAACTGGTGGAAACGTGGCAGCCAATCCGTGTGTATGTATTTATGAAAACACAAAAGGGGGGACATTTTTTTGAATTCTGTTTTTTAGTTCTCTGACTGAAGGTTTTAGATTGTGTACTTGCTGGATCTTTGTAAGTTGTCGGATACCAAATTCAAAAAGTGTTTTTTTTTTCTCAATTTTCTTTTTTGTTTCTTTGTCAAAGACATTACAAATCAGAGCTCATGTAAAAATGGGGATGGATGCTGTGGAGCTTCCAGTGAATATTTGCGAAGGGGCTGCCATTTCAAATATTGCTTTGTTGGTAAAATCAGAAATAACTGGCGCGTTTAGACGATGTTGGGTTAGCAAGCTGTCTGCTGCTTTATGCTCAGACCTTTCCATGCCAACCCACAGCCAGCCACTGTGGTTTTATTAGTAGACTCAACATCAAAACAAAATGTATTCACTTTAAAATATGAACGAGTATCCTCTGTTTGGTATTTTTCACGGCTCATGGACAACTTGTAGTACAAAAAGACGCCCTCCCCCACCATACAGTTTTCATGGATGTGAAATCTAGCTATAGGGACCAGAACTGTTTATTTTGAACAGTCTTTTAAAGTTTATTCCTGGTTCCGTTGGACATTTTAAGATGGGAGTCAATGAAGTTTGACTTGCTTTTTGTGCCAGTGGTCAGTCAAGGAACTCCCCTTTCTTCCTCCTTTGTGGTTAGACCAGACCCAGAAATGTTGGCATACAAAACTGACCTGACAGCTGTTTTTAATGTTGTTAATTATTTAATAAACATTTCACAAATGAAAACATTTTCTTTTTAAATATATTTAGAAGTAAAAGGTCTCACTCATGCTACATAAAAAAAATGTTGATTCACGGTGATTTACATCATCAATGAAAAATACAGCAGAAATCGCTTCAGAAATCTAGTTTTTGCTTCTTAGCTTAATATCAAACATGACTTTGTTTGTTACACTGTTAAACAAAATACATACAGTACAGACACTTCCCCATTTGTTGAATGAAAAAGTGTGTCCAAATGTTTGGTCTGTACTGTATGTGTTGTAATTTTATCAGCTTAATCAAAAAAAATGTTTTTTTATATATATATATATATATATATATATATATATATATGACTTTTTATAATGAGACTTTAGGAAGTAATACATTGATTGCAACAATTGAAAATAGAAGTTGTATAATAACAGTCCGGCTTTGTAATTGATGAATCTATGTTGCAGGGCCACAAGTTTTAACCCTACAACATGTCTTGGTAATGTTAATTGGAATTATGTTTCTCTTGTTCATTTGCTGCTCTGAAAGCTGATTTTGCACTTTCTTTCATTGGGATATAAACAAAAGAATTCCTGGATTTTGTGTAAATTCAAATGAACAGTTGGGCTTGGGTAACCATTTTGAATATATATAATGCCTCCCTGGCAGAAAAGTTTCCCTACATGTTTTTTTTCTTGTAAAGGTTAACTCTCACCTCTAATAATCTTAAACCACCCTTCAAAATCCACAGAAGCTTCTCTTTCCCTCATCTGCATTGGCCCAATCTGTTCATTTTTTTTATCTCAGCAAACGTGCAGCGCACCATGACTTTTTTTTTTTTTTTTTTTTTTCCCCACTTTCTCAAGCCATTTAGTTAAAATCTACTTAGAAGCAGAAACCGTTTCTTGCTAAATTAGTCACTGGAAATCTGTTAAAGTAAGCACATTTTCAGCTACTGGGGCAATCGGTAATTATTCAGTGGCTATAGATGCTAACCTACATGAAATCCTGGTAGCTGTTGAGCTTGTTCTGCACTGATGGAGAGCTCACACAGCAGTGCAATGGCAGTAGCCCACATTGAATTTTTCTAACATCTCTTTTTCATACTGTAAACAGCCACATTTTTTCCTGTTTTCTACATAAGTAAGCTTTGAGATTTGAAACATCCCCACCCCTTGTGCAATTTATATTGCCTAGCTCTATAGCTGCAGGGTGATTGGCTGATATGCACAGTGAAGTCTGAAAAGCTGAAAATGCCCCAACTTTTGGAGGAAGTAACACTGCCACTTTAAGGCATGAAACCCACAACACACCCCAGCAATTCTTGACAGCACCCATTTTAGAAATCAAATGAGGGCTTTTATGGGTTATTGCTCAATGGAGAAATGCAAAGCAGCCAATCAGCCGTAGGGAAACCAAACATGTGATAATTCCAAACAAGTATAAATGTTGAGTATTTGAAGTTTGAAACTGCTATTGCAGCTCGCAGCCATGGCCACAAGGAAGTGGTATACCGCAGTTCACCGATCAGGCAGCGCCACTCACAGTCGGAGAACAATACGGGATTCGCGTACCTCATGAATTTGTCTAAGGCGCCCTGACTTTTGGTGCATTTCCACTCGCGGGGGTTCCAGATTTTTCAGGGGCCAGATCTTGACACTCCATTATCGTTAAACCCTCCGCAAAAGAGGCTTTCAGGAACAAATTGCGGGTCAAAAACATTACTGTAGTAGGAACGGTACTTGGATCGGCCTAGAGCAGTGGTCCCCAACACTGGTCCTCAAGAACTACTGTTCTACAAACCACTGGGTCATGTGACCGAATGCTTCCTCTATTGCTACATAGTCATGGAGAAAAACAGGCTTCAAAACCAATAGGTCACTAATGGGACCTGATGTTATGTTTTATACAGTTTATGATGGCAACCTGTTTATTGTTGAATGGCCGCCCACCAATTACATGCTACATGCTATAAAATGCCGTGGGACAAATGCTCGCTCTGAAGCAGGGGAAGAAAAGGACCATCTCTTTGTATTGCATCATAGACGCATCCAGGCTTTAGTGGTTTGCAAATATTGGTGTAGTGGCAGCATTGCTAAGCCTAATTATTCTTTGTACTCTTAAGTGAACGCTACCATGGGGTATTTAAGACTGTCGATGATGTAAGGAGTTGCATATTGCTTAGTCATTCATCTAACAAGTTAGAAACTGGTTTTCAACTCCCAGCCTTGTGATACCTTAATGCATTGTAAACATAATGTGCTAGTCTCTGAGGAAGTCAGAAATACATATATAGATGGGTTATCTCTTAAGTATGTGCTTGCTTGAAATGCATTGCTTGCATCTAATACCGTCCCTGTCTGTATTGTAGACATGCTCAGGGATTAAAGTTCTCGTCTCTAGTTGGAAAATGAGGGGAAAAAAAAGAGAGAACAAAAAAACATTTGCATGTGCGTTTTGTTGTGGTGCAGTTTAGACTATCCAATGAAATCATGTTAGGCATTAAACTGACGCTGTTGTAAACCAATAAAGCTAGCCAGAGCCTTGCTATTAGCCAATCAGAAACAGAGGAGGGCGTGTTGGATCAAGGGGGGTAAGGAAAGTCGGCAAATCAGATCCGTAACTTCGGGATAAGGGCTGGGTCGGTCGGGCTGGGGTGCGAAGCGGGGCTGGGCTCGAGCCGCGGCTGGGGGAGCAGTCGCCCCGTCGCCCTCCTCTCCCCACAAACTAAAAGCAAACTGACAATAATAAAACTTCTCAAAATCACCTTCCTCCTATAAAATGCTATTGGTCTCTAGTATTTAAATAGTGTTGGTTAAAGTCTTCTTACACCTTAAATGCTGTATTAGAAAACAGAAGGGCTAATGCAGAATTTCACTTTTTTACTTGAAACCTTTCGGAAGCGACCGCACAACAGAAAAGGGGCCATTCTTAAAGTGTGGTGCAGCGCATAGATGGCGGGGGAATATGAACTGGCCTGAAAAATGTTTTTCAGTCAAAAATATTTTTTTTGCTTTAATCCCTGCATGCTCTTATATCTTATCTGATTGGGGACTAGCAAACACTTGTTGCTGAGCTTGCACTGCAGGGTCTTTTCCCTCTTACCAGTATTTTTGGTGAATCAGGGCTCCAGACTAACTTTTTTCACTAGGAGCACAGTAGCCCCTAGCTGAAAATTTTTAGGGGCACAATCAGAAATTTTAGGAGCGCACATCGTTTATCGACACGCTAACCAAATGTTTACATTTCTACTACATTTCAGTGTATTAGTAATACGTATTTCATAATAGATTCATGAATTACCACAATGTGCTGTTTCAAATGCAGTGTTACATTTTATTGTGCACTTTTAAAGATGCCGCAACATAAAGTAAACTGACAGCACCATTGCTGTCATTATATATAAAAAAAATATACATTCACATGATAAAAAAGTGATTGGTAACAAAGTGCTTAGTAACCTTTCAGCCATGAATGTAACTGTTAAACACAGTACTTAACAAATGTACAAATATTGGGGGTACTGGCCAATAACATTTCCCAACTTGTGTCTTTACTAAAACCCTGAACTTACACCAGTCGACCAAATTCACTGCCTTCACTCAAATAACTAAGGATCTTACCAAGAAATATTCTTATTTCTAACCTAAAAATGCCATTACACCTGATAACACACATCACTTAAAAGGTTAGGTGTTTTTCCCACGTGTTAAAATTTAACTTTCATTACCGTTCTCCAATACCTGCTGTATTGGAGAAAATTTTCTTTTTTTTTTTTTCTTTACCGGGTGAAGGCTGATTTATGGTTACGCAGAGCCACGCCGTAGGCTACGGCGTGGCTCTGCGTCGATTTAAGGCGGAACCATAATTCAGGCGGGGAAGATATCGGAGAACAACCAGAAGAGTATAGAGTGGATTAAAAATAAAAGTTAAGCACTGAGCTACATGTGTCTCCCGTCTGGGCCATTGCAGACTCATTGCCTGAGCAAGATGTTACTAAAACCAAACATACCCGCCACCTCTTTCTTATGTGCGCGCCGCGGCGGCAGCGTGTTGTGTCGCATTAAATGTGGTCCGGGCGTAATACCTGCTTTGAGCTGGTGAAATTAAACGAAAAAAATAAATAGATCCCCCAACTCATTCCCTTTCACACTCATTGGCCTGCAATATGCGGGTTCATTGACGCACCCCTTCCACGTTTAACGTGTAAAAGAAAAAAAAAAAAAAAAAAAAACACTGGCAAATTTACTGGTCGCACGTGTGCGAGTGGACATGAAATTCAGTCGCACATACTCAAATTTTGGTCGCAAAATGCGAGCATTTGGTCGCAGTCTGGAGCCCTGTGAATGCTGTTTCCATAAAGGCCTCAACTGGGGTGTGGGCACTGCAAGCAACAAAAATTAATGTGAATGCTAACCTCCCCCCTTAAATAAAAAATATAAATACTTTTTTCTTCTTTTTTTTTTTTTAATGACAGAAACTGCAGAAATACTTGGATGTATTAGATTAAGCATATTACATAGATGAAAGTGTTCTGTGTTCAGAAACGAGTGGGCACATGCTCTCGTTTGAAGCAACAATAATGCACATCAGGAAATCTCAGATCTTACATAATGGCTCACAGAAGGAGCAATACAAATGTCGGATTTTCTTATCTGACTAGCACCAAAAGGTCCCCAGGTTTGTAGGCTTTTTATCTCTAACATGTTACAACTATGAGCACATAATCCAGAGAACATTTTCCTCCTCTGATCTCCGCCCAGTCGGCCAGTTAAAATGCCTGTTTGCCTGCTGCACGTGAATTAGGGTAATTGAAGCTGAGACTACTGCCTTTCATGCTTATAGCTCAACATTACTTGGCAGTCTGAGTGGCTTAGCTGTCTTTTTCCTTCTTTTTATTACTGTGGTGTACGTATGTATGTATGTATGTATGTATGTACATGAGTGCTTGTATAGGTTTATGTCCTGCTTGACACATCTGGATGTGTTTAGCTTGGCGCAAGTTCCCCCACACGAACCCACAGGAGTTACATAACGCCCCTCTTTTATGTAATGACTGTTGCAGCTCTCTGACTGAATTTGCCCTCTGTAGTTTTTCCTGCCCCACACCCTGTCCTGTCAGCCTGGCTCATTCACTGCTCCTGAGAAGTTTCTTCCTGTTAGTGATGAGTTAAACAAGCTGTTCATGGGAATTCTTCAGTAAGACATATTAGAATAAACCTGAAAAACAAGATGAGTTCATTCCCTAAATCTTCAATGTCAGGTTTTTCATTTCATTGTTTGAAAATCATTGCCTCTGGAGAGAAATAATATTAAGATGATAGTTGGTGCTTTGAGTTTCCTTGTTCTTCTTACAAAGAATATATGGTGACAGGGTTTGTAGTTTCACATGGGAAAGTAGTCTGCACGTCTTTGTTTGCTGTATTTTTCTATTAATGACCACATTCCTCTACCAAAAGATCTTTGTACGTAGAGTACATGATTTGAAATGACTGATTATTAAAGAGCAGAAATTCTGTTATCAGCAATAGCATGTTGTATTTGATGTGGAATTATCAGGATCTTTTGCTTTGTGTTAATAGTAAACTTTTGTCTTCCCTCACACAATTTTGGCTTCATAGATGTGACTCCACTTTTTATATACGTTAAATGTTGAGATGTTCCACTTGGAGGGAAAAGTAACATCTTGTTTTCTATCCTTAACAAAATATTACTTTTTATATCAGCCCTTGTTTTTGTGTGTCTGTGTGCGTGTGTGTGCGCATGTCTATTTCAAGATGGAAACTGAAGAGAGAATTTACTATATGCAACTCAATTTCTCTGATTATGGGAAGATGAGTTTAGAGCAACTTGGGTTAACAGATGTCAAAATAAAGTTAGCCACCCACTCTGATATTATCTTTCAGAAAGTTTTCAAAATGGTTAAATGTATTACTGTTGAACAATATGCGGTACTTGGATCCAGACCCTTCTATCTTTGGCCTGTTCAGGCATGTGTCAGATTGAACCTCTATTGTCTTGGTGCACACACAAACGGGATCAGTACATCATCCTGCGCAGTATGCATGCTCATATTGCTAAATCAACTACACTAGATTTAGAGACCGGTGTTTTTGTTTTTTTTACCTTCCTTTTTTTTAAGCAGCTGAGTAAAAGGTTGTTGGAAACTTACAACTTTTGGTGCATGACTCTTCCCCCTTTTTCGAGACTTTGTATATTATGTATATCATAATAAAACAGACACTTGTAAGGTGTCTTCAGAAGCTAATTTCAATCAACCAGTGCCTTTGTTGTCGGAATGAACTAGGACAGCAACATAACCGGTGACAAGTGTGTGAATATACAACTCTTTCAATGGCAGAAAAGGTGGTGTGGCTTGTTGATCCTGTATAGATAGAATTTATGGCTCAACCACATGGGATAGATAATGGTTATTACGTTGGCATTATGAACCTTTCTGATTAAATTACTGTCTAACATTCAACAACCACTATATTTAAGCAAACAGCTGTGCCATTAAACCAAAGCATCAAAACAAGCATCTGAATATATGATTAAATGAAGAAGGTACATCGATGTAACCATGAAAAATTAGGGTGTAAAAGGCGGTGGATGAACCATACACAGCCACAAGGACCTGGCACCACCTCCTCATGCTGGTCACACTGCTGTGGGATCACATCCCATTCTTCAACCAGCATTTGTCCCAAGTCAACCAACGTGGTTGTGTTGGTCATTCTGGCACAAACAACACACCCAAGCTGATCCCACAAGTCTTCAATGGGGTCGAGGTCAGGACTGCCGGCAGGCCATTCCATCCTCTGCACTCCCAGATTCTGCAGATAGTCTCTGATAAACCCCCTCTGTGGGGGTAACTGCTGTCATCTTGGAGGATAGAGTGAGTCCCAGACTGTGGAGATTGTGGCTCATCCCCATATCTCTCTGCATTGAGATGGCCTCTAATGATGACGAGCCGTGTTTTTCCATAGAGGGAGGTGCGGGGGGCATCTCCCTCTACTAAAAGATGTTACTCTATCAATGCAGCAGTCTGCATAGCGTTCTCCATGTCTTTTCCAGACTTTGGATTATATATGTGTGTGTGTGTGTGTGTGTGTGTGTGTGTGTGTGTGTGTGTGTGTGTATATGTGTATGTGTGTGTATATATATATATATATATATATATATATATATACACATACACATACATACAGGCTATATCTGTGCGTGTGTGTGTGTGTGATATCTATGGGGGGGTTGTTTTTTTTTTTTTTTCTCTTCAAATGAGTTTCCGGGACAGACCTTGTCCTGGTCGATGTTGTAGTCTTGCAGCATACACCAGGAGCGTTCTATGCAACATAGAAATTCTGTTTCTAATGCTGAATTAATATATATTGAAAGTTTGTTGCATAAACAAAAAACAAGCAAATGTTTTCACGAATTAGCAATTTCACAAGCTAATTTTAAATTTGTCCATGTTTTGTAACTCCTTTACAGGGCTTCAAGTATTCCGGCACCGTGCCGGATTTCCCGCGTATGGAGGGTTTTTTTTGTTTGTTTTTCTCGGTGTGCGGAGTTTGACTGCTTTGAAAAAAAAAAAAAATAAATAAAAGATAAGTAACTTTAACGGTTTACATTTAAATATGTGTTGATAGGCTACGGGATATTTTCAGTTTGAGTCAACTGAGTTTTTCTAGCAATGGAATGAGAGGAAAGCAGCTCTCGCGCTCAACCGAACTAACACTAGCCAATCAGAAGTAGAGGGGGGGGGCGGGTCTTTGACGGCAGCAGGGCACAGAGCGGTGTGTTTCAGCCGGCCGCAATATGAACACTTGCGTATCACCGACTTCAAGATGGAGAAAAAATTCATGAAGTCTGGACAGGATGCTTTGGTCGATAAAGGACTGAAAATTAGATGGTGCTGGGGATGGATGGGCGGAGACGGCAGGTGTTTCAGTAGATGGTGCCTGAAGAGAGCCAGGTGCTTTTGCACGCTCTGCTCTAAAACGCTACTGTACGCCAGTAGCGGGACAAAAGTTGTACCTCGCCACGAAGGAGATGCCGCTCATAGAGCTGCTGTCCGCGCTCTTCAGCACACGACTCGCTTACCGGGAGCAACAGCTGACGTACCGGCATCAATGGCCCAGCGGGTTTGTAATGCGAACATCCGTGTGTGCTCGTTCATTGCTGAACATGATGTATCCTTCACTATTGCTCAACCGCTTGTAAACCTATGTTAAAAGTTAGCTGTTGATAAAAAAGATTTGACGAACCTGACCATTTCTAATCAGCATGCCAGTTATATGAATACACATGGCACAGCAGCAGAGTTTTAAAAAAACGGCTATCGGAGAAGCTCAAAAAGAGTGTTTTCATTAAACATTGATGAACCCACCAACAACTCAACATCTGGCAAGCAGAAACGTTAATCTTGCCAATGCTTCAGCACTTATGCTGGAACTAAAAGATGTCCTGCAGTCTTATGAGCTTGAGTGGAAACAAGTCACAAGTTTTCTACTGGACAATTGTGCCGTTATGACGGGAAAGAGGACTGGACTTGAGACAGGAGCTAGGGGGGGAGAACCCCTTGATATCAAAAGCATCCATAGTGAAAAGGAAAATTATATTGTCATTTTTGTTGCTTGCAACAACCTCACAGGACGGCTTGTTTTTAAATAAACCTGTCTTGTAACTTGTCAACCTTTTAATGTAGATGGAGAGAGCTTGTGTTTTGCATTTTTGAGCTGTTGTGGAAGGAATCTGTGTGTGTTGAAGCAGGTGTGTTGTACTTCATACTGATGAGAGAAATGGTGTGCTGGCTATCTTGTATGACTTTTTTGATGATCCATAGTAATCTCTTTGAACCTTTGGCGACCTTTGTGCTTCTACTTGTACCGAAGAACTTGCATGCCAAAGGCTTTTTGACATACATATTTAGCTGTAATGTTGTCTTCCTAATTCCTGCAGTCGGTGTGCATCAACCTTATATTTAGATGTTATCAGCACAGAATTAGTTAACTTACTGAAATGCTGGTCACCAGTCATATCTGATAAGTCTAAAGGATTTATTTGCCCAGTTTTAATGGTGCAGGGACTTCTTACTTCTTCTTACTCTTAAAAGGAACCCTGGCTATTAAGACATGTAGGTCTTAAAAGATAAATGTTGGTATCAATTATAACAATGTGATATAAAAAACCTTTTTGATGTCTTCGTTTTTATAAAATTTGAAAATATAAATTTAACTCGTAGGTCGCCATTGTTGTTTACATTCTGGGTAGTGACGTCAGACGGTGGCTCCTGCTAGCCCCCGTCCACTGTTTTGACACCCAGAAACAGATTAAAACACAGCTAAACAGGTGACGGCGCACCAGAAACACGGATCAAAACACAGCTAAACATTAAGGTGACGGCGCACCTACAAAAAAAAAAAAAGAAAAGTGCCGCACCATAAAGCATGAACTATAAAAACACCATAAAACTCAGATAGACTAACAGACCACACGTTTCAACTAGCAGATAGCCGATGCTACAATAAAAACCCCAGCCAGATCTGGCGTCATTAAATTAAATAAAGATGTTCTTGCCTATTTGACGCGAAGTCTGCGCCTCCCGTTTTGTCAAAGTCCCGGGCCAGTCCCCTCAGCCTCTGGTCTGTCATCACCCAGCACCGAGTCCGGTTTTAGGGGGGGGCAGGGGTGGGCTATGCCCACCCAAACGTGCCTCCTGCCCAGTGGCGTCTCCATCCCGGCGGCGGCGAGAGCGGGTGGCGGTGCGCTGCAGGCTCTAGCCAGCCACGGCTACGCCGTAGCCCTGGCTGGCCCGGGACTTTGACGAAACGGGAGGCGCAGACTTCGCGTCAAATAGGCACGAACATCTTTATTTAATTTAATGACGCCAGATCTGACTGGGGTTTTTATTGTAGCATCGGTTATCTGCTAGTTGAAACGTGTGGTCTGTTAGTCTATCTGAGTTTTATGGTGTTTTTATAGTTCATGCTCTATGGTGCAGCACTTTTTTTTTTTTTTTTTTTTTTCTTTTTTTTTTTTCTTTTTTTTTTTACTTTTTTGTAGGTGCGCCGTCACCTTAATGTTTAGCTGTGTTTTGATCTGTGTTTCTGGTGCGCCGTCACCTGTTTAGCTGTGTTTTCAAACAGTGTAGGGGGTTAGCAGGAGCCACCGTCTGATGTCACTACCCAGAATGTAAACAACAATGGCGACCTACGAGTTAAATTTATATTTTCAAATTTTATAAAAACAAAGACATCAAAAAGGTTTTTTATATCACATTGTTATAATTGATACCAACATTTATCTTTTAAGACCTACATGTCTTAATAGCCAGGGTTCCTTTTAAACAATGTCCAAATTCAGTGCAATAGCCAAATTGTAATTTTAAGTCATTTACATCCAGCCCCTTCCTTACAAACGGGTTCCATTCAGAGAGATTCTTCTCATGTCTATTTTTAATAATGTGCCAGCATTTGTGCTATACTGTATTGGCAGTGTGGATAATAGTTTGTTTTTTTTACTCTAGATTTGGTTTATAAGCACTAATGGCATTCAATGTCATTATATTGTGAAAGTATGTTAATCATAGTTGCACTTTTAAGATAAGTAAATACTTTAAAGTATCCTGTTGATGTTTTCACAGCATTTTGTGTTACCTGGTAGCCTTTATACAGCAGTTGTGAAATGTCTGGAGGGCATAGCTTCAGTAATGAGACATCCTTTACACCTCTACATCTTAAGCCTGAATTATGGTTCTGTGCTACACCAAACCCAGAACATGAAAGAAATATTCTTAGTCATGTGTTAAACCTGAACTGAAATATTGTCTTATTTAGATGGTTAATAATTAGGTTATTGTTCTCCATGTAAACGTAGTCATAGCTTATTGGTTGTTTTAAAACGGCATCAGGTGGGGGATGGAGGGATGCTGATTTGAATATTGTAAAATCTGACGTTGATAGCATTGGTTCAGTCTGGGGCTGAATTAACAGCATGTGCGATATCGCAATATCATCAAACATGCTTTTGTAATCGCAATGTGAGCGGTTTATAAGGTTGTCGCGTGACGCAAGAGTGAGCGGAGAACTTGACTGCATGAACTTTTCATGCTACACTTTAATCTGTTGCGCAATGGCCTCTGGCTGGACTGTTTTCTACAGCCTATGAGCTAGACCAAACAGTCTTAAGTTGCAGCATCAGGTCTTCAGAGCAAGCCGTGTTAACGTGGCTTATTCACAGTTTAACTACAAATTTTTCCAGCATGTTGGAAGAAAAAACAAGCAAACAATAGACCCGCGTATGATATTTGTATGGCTAAAATGTTGAGCGCTAGTGCACCAGACATGCCAGAGACGGGGATCAACGCCCAAAAGGTTGCTCCATTTGAGTGCAGTTTAAACCGGCATGGGAAAAAATCACTCTGTCAATAGTATGGTGCCAGCGCGGTGACCAAGCCTGGCTTTACGGCATTGATAAAAAATACAGGGGTTGCATTTGTCTGTGGCTGAGCCCTGGTACATAAGCACCTGCTGCATTATCAGACACTCGTCTAAACAACAAACGATGAAATGAAACGGTTTTGAATAATTAAAACAATATTTTCAATCATTATGCCAAGGAAACTCCTTGATGGTTCTTTTCTCGCGGTAGGATATTAGATATTACACTATTAATAGGACTATTAATATTCTACAGCGCAATGCTGATTTACCTTTTTCTTTTTTCTTTTTTTTCCTCCCTTTGTGTGAGTCAGAGAAGTCATTCGTCAATCTCAGTTCACAGATGATTGATATTAAGATATTGGTAATTTAATTTAACTTTCTGTGAGCCTTTTGGTGAGTTCAACTGTCCCACTTTGAAATCTCTGCCAACACTGAAGTTAGTTTCTGGATCACAGCAAGACCAAAGAACTGTTCCAGTGCATTTTAGAGGAACGAGACCTTAGACCAGAACCAGTTCAGAAGCCGCAATACTTAAACTGTTCAAACTAAGATTAAATTAACTCTGGGACACATTTAATTTTGTTTATTATTCTACTTGTGAAAATCTGAATTAGTTCACTGTGTTTTCATTGGTCCCAATATTAAATATTTTGTCAAATTTGATTTATAAAATAAAAAAAAAAAAACAACTTCTTTCAAATTTATATTGACTTTATTTTTTTGTTGGTAATTTCACATTTACCGTATTTTCGCGACCATATGGCGCACTGTGTGGAAAGGCGCACCCTCAGTTTTGTGTGTCATTTTTGGTTTTAAAACATACATACGGCGCACCGACCCAAAAGGCGCCGTCTACGGAGACGGAGCTGCACACACGCGCGCTGCAGAACACACACGCGCTATAAATACAGCGGAAGCAAAACTTAGTTTGATATTTTATTTCACTTTTCACATCAATCAAACCCTTCAAAGGTTCATATTCTGTTTCTGCATTAAAGAATTTTAAAAAACCACCGGGTTGCTGCACATAAACCTGTCTCAGCCACTGATCATCTCCTCATCCATCCAGCCCTTTTCATTTCACTCTGGCTGGAAAAGTCTCTTTAGGGAACGCTTTTCTTTTAAAAATCCCGACCGCGGCGGTCCCGGGTCCCGCTCCCCGTCTGCTCCCTCGCGCTGGACCGGGTCCGCTCCCCGTCTGCTCCCCCGCGCTGGACCGGGTCCGCTCCCCGTCTGCTCCCTCGCGCTGGACCGGGTCCGCTCCCCGTCTGCTCCCCCGCGCTGGACCGGGTCCCGGGTCCCGGGTCCCGGTCCGCCCCCCCGCGCTGGTCCTGCGGCGGTCCCGGGTCCCGCGTCCCGGGACCGCCGCGCTGGACCCGCTCACAGGGGAGCCGGTACCGGGTTGTATGCGACAGGAGCTCCGTTAATTCAGCTGCGCCAGTCCGAATTTCCAGACCTGTCTCAGCCACTTGATCATCATCATCCCTTCATCCAGCCACCCCTTTTCATTCACCCTTATAATGACTCCGGCTGGAAACGTCTTATGCAAAGTTTTTCTTTTAAAAATCACCATACAGTTTCTGTCCATCAGCTGCGCCAGGCAAGCGCCACATAAACCAGTAAGTGTGTGTCGCGCCGCGAACACACACGCGCATGTCGGGACCCGGTACCGGGTTTGTAACCGACAGATTTGGCTGCAAATTTCGGAGGGTGAAGCTGATCTGACCTGAGACAGACCCCAGAAATCTCTGCTCGCAAAGCGGGCTGGAACCAGGTCGATCGGACCGCTTTGGGAACCAGGAAGTCGGGCTGCAGCAGCGCCCATCACCGCGGCTTTAACCGGGGAAAGTGACCGGTTCCGACCGACCGGGACCGGAGCAGCCCACATGGACTGGTAGAAGGGGTTCCCGGGGGAAGGGCACCGGCATTTCAGCCGGATCTGCAGCGGGGATGCGGCGATCGGACCCGCAAACCCACGGCAGGTGCTTCCTCGGTTCCGACATGCAAAACACACGCGTGCTGCAGAACACACACACACAAGTGTGCTTATTTAAATAGAGCGGAGCAAAACTTAGTTTGATTGTATTTTATTTCACTTTACACATCAAGCAAATCCTTAAAAGTTTTCATCATCTGTTTCGCATTAAACAGCTCAGTGGAGTCTCATTCACGTCGCAACTCACGGGGGCTTCACCCGCCCCCTTCTCCCTTTACCGTTCTCATGGTGGCCGGCCTTACATTACCGTAATTCAGGTAATAGACACGGCGCACCGTTTCAAAAGGCGCCCGGGACATTTAAAAAAAAAAAAAAAAAAAAAATGTGCGCCTTATGGTCGCGAAAATACGGTAAACTTTGTCTTTGAGGTAGTAGAGCTGTTTGGTGGTGGTGTTGAAGTAATCTGGCTAAAGCTTTAGTTATTGTTAGTCTGTATGTTTTATTTTCTGGCTAAATTAAAATATGCAATACTTGAAACAAAGATGCCTAGCCTTAAGGAGAAAATGTTATACTGAATGTAAGTAATATTGGATTAGTATTAAAATCATCCATTAGGTTTTATTGAAAAGGGGGGAAAATTGCGCATTAAATTGAAATCGCAATATTGGGGGGAAAAAACACAATAGATTATTTTCCAAAATTGTAAAGCTCTAGTTCAGGCTTGTGATGGGGTTCACATTGTCACGAGTCCCATCACAAGTCCCATTTGAGATAGTAATACTAAACAGCAGTGTGAACAGTTGCTAAAAGCGCCTAGCAGGCATTCAAATTACATGCATTATCCTTATCAATTCAGCATGAATTACCTTTTTTTGTATTAAAGAAAGCACTGAACTTGATGTAGGACACTATCTGTGCAAACTTCAGTTAACATGAGGCAACAGAGAGATGGAGTGTGGCAGCATGGATGACAGAGGAGGTCAAAGTAATGTCAGTGTCCTTAAGAAAATAGATTTTTAGGATGAAGAATCATCCCCTGCACCGATTACTTATGGAATGGACTATTGAGTGTAACTCATCCTGTTGATGTTAAACATAGCTGGGTCACACTTTTTAGTATCGTATAGGGGTGCTCGGCAACATACCACACGTGTGATCCATCCAGAGAAGCACTACAGTGGAGAATGTGCTGACTGCCAGAAAACAACGGCTGGAGCTGGAGCTTTGTGTGTGGAAATTGGGAGAGGAAAGTATGTCCTACCAAGTTTCACATGTGTCTACATGTTTCTTAGTAAGGTGAAAGTTTTCTCAATGCTGCTAGCCAGTTCCCCTCCTCTTCCTCATTCTCCTGCATCTTTGGTGTTTGGGCTCACTGGACTTCTAATTGTCTCCACGTGTTTGCAGTTTACTAAACTCAAATGCTGGCTCTTCCTCCATGACTTAGTGTCTAAAAATTGTATTTTCTTTTTCTCATTTAACTGAGAGGATTTGTTAGTTTTCTATTTGTAACAGTAATTAAACGTTAACTGGAGTAATGAGGTTAGTTCAGTGATAAGGAATGGTTTGGATCCAAAGCACAACAGTCTTCTTTTACCGTACTTCATAATATCTGTCATTTTCTGTGACGTTGGGACAACCAAGGTTTCTTTTGTAATCAAGTTGGTGGATTTTTTTTGTTTTGTTTTTAATATTCCTGTTTAAGGAATTTTAATTCTCTACTTTTCCAGTTCAACATCTTGGACATTGCACCTGGTTGATCTTTTTTTGTTGGCTCAATCCCAGGCTTAGAGCAATTTAGAGTGGTTGACGCAACAGTTTCTGCCACCAGTTTTGTTTTGAGAGGAGCCTCCACAGGGACTCATGGATGCAAATTAATTGCCCCAACCAGAGCATCAATCTGATACACCACCATAGGCAAGCTCAGGAGTGTTGCAGTGTTTGTTTAAAAAATGTACCTCACAGTGTGCGATAGCAGTACATGATTGTTTATCTGTGCAGAGCAAGATTGAGTCTGTAGCAGAACAAAAGGAAATGACACTAGCGGGAAATGCTGCAGCTGTATTTACCACACTGTCCTTGGTTCTGTATTGGAATGCAAAAACAGCCGCAGAGGTGCCCATTGAATAAAGGAAGGAATCAAGTGATCTTTGATTATTCCAATACTTGGCTGACTATATTTAAGTAAAACATTCTCTCTTCACTTGGTGAAGAGAGAATGTTTTACTTAAATATAGTATGACTACACAGTAAAGCAGGATTCCTGGTTGGATTATTGGTTATCCCAGTGTCTGCTGCGCTGTTCCCTGACCCATCCCCAGCCCAACCCCCATACTGTACTTTAGTCTGTAGATTGCTTTTAAAGCTCATCTGTTCCTCGCCAGAATGCCAGTGCTTCTCAGGCCTGTTGTCCCAGTTTTATTTCCTCCTTCCTTCGCCTCCCCCTCTCTCAGCACCCTGACTTTCTCGACTTCTTTAATCTGGATGGAGCTCAGAAAATTGAAAACAGGTTAGTTGGGGAGAAAAGAAGGAACTGAAGTGCAAGCTCTATCTTTGTGTAACATCCGAGTCATTTCCATTGTTCAGCCACAGTCAGTGCACCTCGTGTTTTGATGAAACAGTGCCCTCTGCGGCTGCTGCCTCTAAGCACAAGAGCAGACATTTTCCTCTCATGTCTGGCTTTGAAATGCCCATTCTGTGTGTCATACTGGTAAAATGGAGTACCCTGTCTTAGTTGGTCTGTTGTCTTTGCTATGCAACTTATCAGGGCAGTGGAAATGCCCCCCTTTTTTTTCTTCTATTTTTTTTAATTTCTCCTGTAATGACAGTGTCTTGTGTTTTGATTTTGACTATAATGCTTTTCCAGGCTGCCTGCAGGTGACATTGCAAGGAGCTTTCTGTAGTGCTGATTCACTGACCTCTGCAGTTTGACAGGGGAAAATGCTTTAATGATCAAAGTGTGTATTAGGTTTTTGTCATCTGCAGTCAGATGAGATGCTAGGGTCATATATGCCTCTATTAGTTGGAACCATCTAAGTTTCTGAGTAAACAACTTGGTTTAAAGAAAACAAATGATCATATTTTATAATAGTGGATTGGATTATTTTTTCTATATTTGTCCAGCTATTTCATGAAATCACTTTTAGACATGCACTATGCACTCAACTGCCTCTTTTTCCACAGATGGAAGCGAGCAGAGAGCCGCTACACTGTGGAGAGAGCTGCTATCATCAGCCACTGGAACTGGCTCCAGGCCCACATCTCGGACCTGGAGTACCGCATTCGGCAGCAGACGGACATCTACAGGCAGATTCGCGCCAGTAAGGTTAGTCACTCCTCTTTAGTACATAGGTCTCCCTTGGATTGAGAAACGTTCCAGCTCTTCTACCCATAGCTTAGCAGTTTTAACTGGGACAAGTCTTGTATTTAAACCAGCGTGATAATCAAGCTCCAGCCTATGTGACCAGGACTAAGCCTGTGTTGAAAAAAAAAAAAAGATTTTCCGATTCTAAATGGGTTCTCATATTAATTCCTAAAAATCGATTCTTATGTCTAAAGATCGAAAAAAAAATGTAAATTTATTTAAAAAATTTTTAATTATTTTTTTAAAACTCCTGAAAGGCTTAAAAGTTTGCGTTAAAGGTTTTTTTTTTAATTGGACTAAATTAACTTTTCTTTCAAGTAAATGCTCAAAGAGGGGTCACTAAAAGCAGGGGACACTGCACACTTCTCTGCCCCCTCCCGCCCCCGCTGCCCTCATGAACAAAACAAACATGTTGAGAAACCAGCGCAGAAGCTACAGAACGACCGGCCTACTCCGTACAGCTTCCCAGGACTGTTACTCTCAGGTACAGAGCAGCTTCCCAGGACTGTTACTCCCAGGTACAGGGCAGCTTCACAGGACTGTTACTCCCAGGTACAGAGCAGCTTCCCAGGACTGTTACTCCCAGGTACAGGGCAGAGCAGCTTCCCAGGACTGTTACTCCCAGGTACAGAGCAGCTTCACAGTACTGTTACTCCCAGGTACAGAGCAGCTTCCCAGGACTGTTACTCCCAGGTACAGGGCAGAGCAGCTTCCCAGGACTGATACTCCCAGGTACAGAGCAGCTTCACAGGACTGTTACTCCCAGGTACAGAGCAGCTTCCCAGGACTGTTACTCCCAGGTACAGAGCAGCTTCCCCAGGACTGTTACTCCCAGGTACAGAGCAGCTTCCCCAGGACTGTTACTCCCAGGTACAGAGCAGCTTCCCAGGACTGTTACTCCCAGGTACATAGCAGCTTCACAGTACTGTTACTCCCAGGTACAGAGCAGCTTCCCAGGACTGTTACTCCCAGGTACAGAGCAGCTTCCCCAGGACTGTTACTCCCAGGTACAGAGCAGCTTCCCAGGACTGTTACTCCCAGGTACAGAGCAGCTTCCCAGGACTGTTACTCCCAGGTACAGAGCAGCTTCCCAGGACTGTTGCTCCCAGGTACGGGGCAGAGCAGCTCCAGACTGTTAGGGCTGGAAAATACTTGCTGTTTGAGCCTGCGTCCGCTCGCACAGACAACTAGTTGCGTTAAGAAACGGACCTCGCTCGCGCACCACGTGAGGATAGTACATCATACTGTAATACAAAATTACATTCCCCCTATTACAAACGTTGCCGTTAAAATTCATGATCGTCAGCCTCTTTGTGTTGTAACATTTATGCTTTTCACTCTGCAAGTGATCCTCGCTCGTATCCTTCCATGTCCAGTCAACTGTGTGCTGGCAAAACTTGCAGAACATTTAATCGCCAGACACGTTACACACGGACACACTCTTACACACGCCCAAACCGTGCACAACCAGTGTTCAGTGCTTTGGATAATTCAGCTTAAATTTCCAAATGTTAAATTAGTTCAATGGAGTTCATAGTATCTATATTTACTATAGCTTGTTTGGTTTCTTCTGTTATCGGACACAGTTTGTCATTACATACCTGAAAAATGCCTGGTGGTTCATGGCAAGCTGTGTGTCTGGTAACAGAATAAATTAGACAAGCTAAAATGATGTTTACTGCATGAGCTGTTGCAATTTCTCTCTTTTTCTCCACTTTAAATGGATATTGAAAGGCCTATTTGAGTTATTTATTTGTTAGATATTTATTTCATACAAATAACTTCGGGATTTTTTTTGTTTATGCCCAAAAAAGGAATGTTTTGTTGGACACGAGAATAACTAGTGCCATGTTTTTGCCTTTAAATATGTTTAAAAGTATGAAAACAAGCCAGAGACCAGAAGTTTTCAGTTATAATTGCATGAATTGTCTATATTTCATTACTTTATATACTGTCTTGGGGTTAAATTAGCATAAAATGCTAAAAACCAAATTCTCAAAAATTAAAAACTGAAAAACAAAGAAATGGAAAAAATGAAAAGGGAATGTGGGGAAAAAATAAAACTGATTTCATAGGGCCTCTGTTTGCTGCCCTGGATGTGGATCCCACACGATGTTTCTAAAGCAGTTATATCAGCATACTGTGAGGTGATATGTCCTTACAGCATCATTAGCTGCCAAAACTTGCTGTTGAATTTCAATATAATACTAGTATTAATATGTTGCATAACTACACAGTCATATAATTCATGCAACAGCTCAAAAAACTGTTTTGATAACACTAACCCAAATCAATATCGGAATCTAATCAAATCGTGATAATTTATTCGGAATCTACATTTGAATCAATCCCCAGCCCTAACCAGGACCTCTGTGTAGTGTAATTTAATTGGTACTTATTTGTCTTACTTATTTTGGGGTAGAAATCTAACACACATCTCCACATTAAGGGCTCGGTGGAGTTGGGAGGTGTTGCCCCTGGCACTGTGCTCGCAGGTGGGACAGAGGTGAAGACGGAACCTGTAAATACACAGGTAAGCAAGGTGGTTTGCTTTTCTCAAAACTTTCCACAGTCTGTTTTGTGTCTTTGGCTTCGTGAACATGATACTAGTCTTATCAAGATCTTGCATTTTTTTTGTTGGTTTTGAATTATATTGTTTCCCACAGAAAAAATACCACTGATATTTTAACTTTTTAATTTGGACTCCAATAGAGCAATAGAATGCCTTAATTTCCCTGTCATGTCATATTCAATCCGTGTCAGCTCTTGGGAAGCTCCTTGTTTTTATCTTTTACCCACACTTTGACCAGGTACAAAAAAGTCTTAAATTCCATTTTCCTAAAATAAGGCCTTTAAATGTCTTTAATTTGTTTTAAATCTCCATCCAAGGGTCTTAATTTTTGAATCTTAATTTTAGAGGGAATTTATCCAGTCATTAAAAGGTTTTCTTACACTTTGTGTAAGAAAGTTTATTTAATCGTTTTGAGGAAAATCTCATGCGGAGGTTCTCAATCGGTTTACCAGTTGTTAGACACGGCTTACTTACTCTGTCAGTGTTGCCAGATTGAGCAGGTTTCCGTCCAATTGGGCTTCATTTGACTTTGGGCTGAAAAATATAGGACTAAGCGGATTGTTAAAATTTGGGCTGCTTTTCCTGGTTTTTACAAAATATTAAGGAGAAATTAACAAAGAGGTTGCCATTATGGCAAACAAAAGCAGAAACCTACACAATAAACTCACTGATATTTGATTTGCTTTAATCTACTCAATTTAATTGTAGTCTTTGTTTGGAGCCTGAAGTTTCTTTTACTATTTAGTGGTGTTGTGAAGATTCATTTGGTTATGCTTATGCATTTAATAATACGGTTTTAACATAGAGAATGTATGATCTGGGCTGGTTTTTCATTATTTAGGCAGGTTTTACATCGCGTTTGGGCTGGAACCTGTCAGCCAGATCTGGCAACCTTGACACCAGCGCTGGATTTCTTAGTGGGCGTAGTCTCGAGACAAGGCAAGCAAATATGAGTAAATGTAAATTTAGCAACAAATGTCTCAAACTCCAGTTTCTCGTGGTGGCTGAAAGCTGTGCCCAAAGATGACTGCGAGGCTACTGTGTAGTTTGCTGTAAATGATTGTAAATATCCCCACACTGGGGATCAAAGCGCTGGAGTCTCGTATGCAGAGTGGAAAACACGTAGCTTTTGCTACAGCCCGCCAATGCCAGCATCAAATCAACATCTTTTGCACCGCTAACGGAGTGTGTGTGTGTGGGTGTGGGGGGGGGGAGGGGGGGGGCTTCAGGTACCATAAAGGCTGGATTATGGTTCTGCGTTAAAGGTATAGTCAGTAATGTTGGAGAGCTAGCAAGATTTGAAAGGTGCACCTCCTCTAAGCCCCGCCCCTCCTCCCCCTCCCGTCAGTGCTCCGTCCAAAGCCACGCCCCCACAAACTTTGGGGAACGCGCATTTACAGGAGTCGAGTTTCCCTGGACATTTTGGACAGCACATTTTCTTTTTTTTATCCCCGATTTTTTTCCCATTATATCACCCAGTGCTCCTACCTAAGCTACAGTCCTGGTCATTGCCATCCTCTACCAACCCCGGGAGGGCCCTGCACTGAGCTCAGGTCTCCTCCTTAACCTGAGGAGTGAGCAGGCCGCATCTTTTCACCAGACAGGGTGGGGCTTCCCTGGCCGGACGTAGCGCGTGGAAGGATCACGTTATTCCAGCCGGATCCTCCCCACGCCATCTGGCGCCCTGGTTGGCCAGAGGGGGCATGTATAGCCCAGGACTCTGTGCATGTTTTTGTGGGGGTAGCTCACATTGCTACCCAAGGGAACACCAAGTGTTTGTGCATTCACGTTGTTACAGTTACATTGGGTTCAAAGTCTGTGACTTACTATTTGGTCTTGAATTTTTTTTGAAAATGGTATTAAAAAGTCTTAAATTTAACCCGTAGATACCCTGAGGTAGTCAGCTGCTACATTTAAAGTGAATGTGCCCGTTAGGATAATTACTGCACAGACACAATGTCTGTCTTTCTGCTCGAAGAAAAGAGGAGCAGCCTGAATGCCTCTCGGGACAGAAAGTAATTAAAGTTTTTACAACAGGTTAGGAGAGTTTTCTTTCATTGTTTATTTTAAAATGATAGTTGAGAACAGATTCTTCAAAAAGTCCTAAATATTCATTTCCTAAATATTTTTTCCTTCCATGCTTGATCATGTTTTGATAGATGTGTTACGCGGGTAGGGTTAGAAGTGATGGATTCACTCTTAAAGCTCAATTAACATGGCAACTTATGAATAATGGTAATCTAAATGAATGCAAACAGTTTGTCTGAGTCTTTATCCAGCTGTTTGTATAAGCCCTAAATGTCAGATTGGGCGATGCATGGAAAAGGATCTCAGATGTCCTTGTTCCCTGAGAGGTTTCACTGACTTACAGCCCGTTTGTTCGTGCAAATTGAGGTGTAAGGCTGGATATCAACACTCATTTCCTGAATTGATTCACAAGAGCCTCATTTGATTCGATTTTGATTAATTTCGGTTCAATATGGATTCATTTACAGATACTTACATAGCGCACATTTTTCTTGAACGTAAAGACATTTGTAGATACCCATTTTTATGAAACGCTGAGGCAACCTTTCAATTGTTTATATGTTTTTAAAAATATGCAAGTTTACAATGAAAAATGTCCAGAAGCAGTGATATGTTGCATAAATAACATTTATTTGTGAAAATAACCAGTTGACCAGTGACACATTATATCATTCTTGTTTGTTTTTTTTTTTTAATAATCTTGTCTGTTAGTTCCCACTCCAGTAAAGCACCAGACAGTAGATCTATAGTGTATAGCGTCTATAGTGTATAGCGTCTATAGTGACACGTTATTGGGAGTTATGAATCCGTGGATCTTGACGTCCAGCTGTCACAGGTTGGGGCAACCCTTGTCGTTATTCACGACACCTCGTTATTCACCTCTGCATGGCGCTTAGCTACGACCATCTCACTTACATTTTTGCATGTAGGTTTTAGTAAGTTAATGAGGCTTTGGAACCTGTCATTTTCAACAACTTATGTCTTTCTTATGTCTTTACATATGAACTGCGATCGCTTCAGTTATTTTCTGGGCCCGCTACGAACTTGAAGGCATCTAACACACAAATGCCTCTTCCAGTTGGGTTTGTTTTTGGTTGCAAACTTTCGGCTGTGTCTCGGGGTGATGCCTTGGTAAATGGTTTCTGAGATTGTGGGTATTTCCACAATATTTTACCTCCAGTTGCGAAGTTAGCTCATGGCTTTGGTTTTGTTCAGTTCACCTATGTTGTTGTTTAAATCTGTGGTGTTTATAGCGGCGAATCCCGCCATGATTCTTTTCAACACCTTAACTCAGACGTGCTGAGATCTCGCCGAGCATCGGTAAGTCACGCCAGAGTAGGGTCACTGTTGGAACCAGAAAAGTAAACATTAAAAAAATCTTATAAATCGGTTATGGCTTTATTAAATTTGAATCGATGAATCAATTTTTTATTTTTTTTTAACCCAGCTCTAGTATCTGAGATCCCCCCCCCCCCAATCTTTCAGCCTGGAATAAAAAAATGGAGCTCCTTTAGCATTCATATCCAAATGGTTTTTCTCAGGATGATTAGAGATGGTTTGTACACATGTTTAAATTTGAACTGTATTGAATTTCTTGCTCTTGACCACGGATTCTCTGGTTTGTATATTATGTCATTTCCTTTAATAGTGCGTCTGGTCTAGTGCTTGGAGGGCAAACTGGCCTTTGCCAGTTAACATAAGGTGTCGTCTCACTGGTTTTCTTATCTGTTGATGCAGGATGTTGGTTCAGAACGGCTAGAGCACACAGGCACCACCCCCATCACCAACACAGAGCAGGGCCCTTGGAAAGGTCAAAATGGGCAACCAGTTAATGGCATCCTCAGCAGGTACGGCTGGCAATGATTGCCTCATGTTAAGTTCCCAGAAAGGGCAGTTGGCTTTTCTGAGATACACATAATGGGGTTTCTTGAATGTAGAGGGTTCGTAATTATGAGATGCTGAACGTCAGAGCTGTAATGACTAGTCCTCGTATTTATATATTCACTGAGGTCGGACCTTGATTGAACACAAGTGCTGATCACATTAAAATCAGCTACATTCCATTTACATGACTTGCTCAAATTCTATTTATTGTTCAATGTGGTTCATTTATTGACTCAAGGATTACATGTAACTGAGTAATCATTAATAAGATTGGTCTTGATTTTACTTTTCTAAATGTCAAAATATCCCCAAGAACTGTTCAGCATGCAACTCTTTTAAACAGCTAAACTTTTTTTCTCAACTAGCAGCACTGCTTATAAAGCACTAGCAGCATAAAACAAGACGAAAAAGAAGAATTCAGCAGCAGAATAAGGAAAATAAGAAACACAAACAATGGATGCTACTTCCATTTTATTTATTTATTTTTTTTTTTTAAACGTACAGCACGGTCGTAGCGATTGAGATTAACAGAAGCACCTCCTGGACCTTTTACGTAGGCGTACTATGCCAACAAGACCCCGTTGGCCCATCGATTTTTATTTTTTTCTTGTAACCTCCAACTTCATCAAATATACTTGTAGGAAAATATCTCTTATCCAACTGCGTGAATGAATTGTGTTCACATGAATGTTCACATAAAGCAGAGACGAGGCAGCCACGAGGTTCCTGTTGGCCAATCTGAGTACCTCTCCTACGCCAGGGACGTTTTTTGCCCCATAAAGGTTCCTAAAAGGCCACTTTTTACAGGGCCGTTCCTGGTAATGTAGACACACGCAAACAGCTCCGCCCCAAAAAATCGACCCGCAACTCCTGTTAGTGGAAACGCACCTATATTCAGAACAAAGTTATGGTCGTTTCTAATATCTTCTCTAATACTTTGGGTTTTTTTTTTTTTTCACCACTTCATAATTTTGCTCGCTAAAGTCCTAAAATGTATCTTGTCATTTTATGGAATATAATTTCCGATGTATATGGCTAACTGGTTGTTGATGTGATAGGGTGGTGGACGGTGCAGACAGCAAGCACCAGCAGCCCATGGCCTACGACAGCACATGTGTGGCCGCCCGTACACGGCCGCTAGTCAGCTGTCGGCGGCGGCGGCTCATTCAGCCAAACACAGTGCCCAACCTCAACGGCAAGGTAAGTCGTGTTGTCCTGCCCCTCCCCCTCTATTTATTTTGCAGCTTTTAAGTGAATTAGTGAGTACTAAACACATTTGATTACTAAGTCTACAAAGGTGAGTCTTTGTAAAACAATATTTGATATTTCTGTAAGCATTTACACCTTCAGGAGCAGTAAATGGACTGTTAGTCGTGGGTGTTTAACACTGCACTTTGATTGGTTCCTTGTTTAGTAACGTAATAAGCTAAGTAAACAAGATGTCTGGCTCGTATGTATGGAAACAGTAGGCCACCGTACTTGGACTCCACCAACAAGGAACAGCCATCATCATGATGACTCACTGTTGGAATTTGGAGAAGTAAAAGAGCTGATTGTAAATACTTTTCCACCAAAACTAAAATAATGCATGAGATCATTGAAAATTGAAAAATGTTGTGTTTTTAGTACAAAAATATTCTTTGTCAGGTTCTGTTTTGCTCCTTCTTTTAATGTTTAAATATAGTCAGTAGGGCTGCAACTAAAGACTATTTTAATAGTCGACTAGTCACCGACTATTGAAACGATTAGTCGACTAATCGGATAATTAGTAATTTTTTCTTAAATTTAGTATGAGGTTGCTTTAATTATGTGGCAAATGATAATAAACAAAAGAAAGATGGGTACTTCAATGAAAAATAGATATTTTATTCAACTTCTTTGGACTGCATGCATTCAATTTAAAATACTTTTTGTCAGGCATAACGTTAAAGCTCTCTTTTAAAGCCAAAATACGCTTAATATCTTACCAAGGCGAGTCCTTTTCGTTCAACTGTCCACCGTGCTTTCTCTTCAAATGCTCGTGCATTACCGACGTGCTCCCGTGATAAGCAAGGTCTGCTTTGCAAACCTTGCAAGTAATATTTTTATTCGCCGTATCCAGGCTAAAAGGCTCCCAAACTTTTGAAGTTTTGTTACATGCAGCTGCTGTACAGGACGCCGTCATTTTTGTTTACCCGCTACCGCTCGGCAGAGACGCTATTGTGCATGTGCGACTCTCTGCAGAGATTGTATTGAAGTGAGACGCCTCACTCCATTGGAAAAACACGTCTGGCGACAATTGTCGACAATGGAATTCATAGTCAACAATTTTGATGATCGATTTTTGTCGACAACGTCGACGAATCGTTGCAGCTCTAATAGTCAGCTACTATGGCACCAGTGGCTCCAAAGAGTAAAATGTTTTCTGGCATGTTTCAATATGTCACATCTCTAGAGATGTTATCAATCAATCAATCAATCAAGCTCTTTTTATAAAGCACTTTTCATACATCAATGTAGCACAAAGTGTTATGAACGTTAACATTATGGCCTGAAATAATATGCAACCCGTGTTTGTCCCTCCACAGACCCCAAGAAGCAACTTTGTTCAGTGTAACTGCAGGGTGAACCCCAGCTGTGCGATGTGTGGTGGCTGGCCCACCCCCAGGGACGACCCACAGTACGAACTGCCCACCCTGGACCGCCTGTCAAGGCTGGATCTTGGCGTCCATCCCATCCTCTCATTCCCTGATGGTCAGTGCTGGGCTGCCCGCTCCAAAGAGCGCTTGAGTTTACGCAGGCATTTCCTACTTTACATCTAGAGGGGAAGACAAACAAGGAGTGGCTGTAGAGAAACGGCTTGGCAGGAAATTCTTGGAACATTTTTAGTCTTTTAAATCTCTTTGTATCTTTTCACTGACATGCTCATTTGAAGTGTTTTCTAAGTGCTCTTTTGTTTTTGTCATTTACTGAAACTGGCGTGCTCTCTGTATCTTCTTGTGTAAGATAACATTAAAGCAAATAGTAGTTTTCTATTTTTGAGGATTTGTTTTATTACAAATAAACATGCAGCTGCTTGCGCAGTTTGTAGAAATCGTTGACGTGTTCTCGTGTAGTTGATTGCCATAAATTTTCCATAGAGAAGGAAAATATGAAGAGTGAGGTGTTGAAAATGTATTAAAGACGTGTGTCCTGTATTCCAGATGTTTGTATAGGCCTGCGTCTGCAGCAGGTGATGAAGAGCCAGTGGCAGATGAAGTCACTGGAGAGGAGCAAACCACTGAAGAAGTTCTCGCTCAAACACAAGCTCTCCTCGTCCAAAGAGAAGCACAAGTTCACCAACTCGCTTATGGCAGTCAGTAAGTGCAGATGTGCTGTGGATTCCTTTACTTTCATACATGGGCCTACAAAGTGAAGCTTTTTGACTTTTTTATTTCTCAAAACTGCTTAAAGAAGCCTAGATAGCAATAACGTATTTGTGATTTGAATTGAAATACCAGATTTCGTTTACAGTAATTCTGAGACAGTTCTCAGTGCATCTGCTTTCTGAGAAACTCACAAGGGGAGTTGCTGATCTTACTAAGAACCGGTAGCTTAGGGGAGAGAGGTGTAACTGGCAACGACTGTGATGGTTGTTTTTACTTTATAATACTAGGATTTAAGGGTGTTAATGAGCTGAATTATGGATACCAAATATCACTGTAGTAAACATGTATGTGAGCTTGCAGACACCCTATAAAATACAAATACCTTTTCCACTGAACCACATGGCATTTCCTGATCACGTGACTGGCGCTTGCTGCTGCAGGACTTGGCCACTATAAAAACCGTGCTGAGAAGTCGAGGACTGTGGACAGCAGCATGGGCAGCAGCAGCGCTGTGCTGAGCACGGCCAGGCTGGAGGGCCAGGCTGGGTGCAAGACTGAGCGGCTGCACGGCCACTCCACATCCTTGGGGCCTTACGATAAGAGCTACAGTCGCAAGAGATTAAGAGAGCACTCACTGGACCGGGCTGACTGTAAGTTTTTAAAAGTGGGACCCTGGTGTTGGTTCGTCCTCCATATCTGCAGGAGAAATGTATTTATCATAAAGTTCTCAGTTTAAGCTTTCCAGTCATCTTAATCTGCTCATCTCCTGTCTTCCAGCCTCTCCTAAACTTTTCATGGACTTGAGCAGCCCATGCACGGCCGTGTCCAACATGCACTCATCCCTTCATAGCCCTCTAACACGCCAGCTGTCCACGTCTTCAGAGAACTCCACGCCGCTGGGCTCTAGCAGTCAGAGTGTCCCGAGTACACCTGTAAGAGCCAGGCTGTCTCTTTTCTTTTTCTTTTTTTTTTTTTAAGTATACGTTTGCTGGCTCGATAACTGACGGCTGACTGGACAGAAAGTTGTTGTTTGGAAAACAAATCTAAAAAAACTTCCCGCCTTAACATCTCTCTCCTGTGTGTGACCACAGATGAAACTGCAGTCTGTTCAGTTTTCTTCCCATGGTCATGTTTAACGGGGGGGTGAGCTTCTTTTGTTTTTAGTACTAATGGATGAAATGTCAGACTCAGTAAAGGCAGTAAGTGAATAGAGGGCCACTGCTAGCTGCAATGGGAACATCAAACATACTAAGAACTGGTCTAATTGATAGCAAATCAGTTTGATGTGAGCCTCTGATTTTGGGGGTTTCTGTTAATTTAGAGTAGTTAATGCATAATTAATAAACTGGAAGCAGACAGTTCTGGGGGCTTTCTGAAGATGATGTAACTGCCAGGCAGTGGTAGCAGACCGATGGAAATCAGTCATCACATATCAGCGCAATAACGTACTAGGCTTCACAATCGCTCCATTTATCCATATTTTTTATAGAAAAGGGAATCCACTTTAGTGTGTCTGTTTGCGTTAACGATTCAGACACTCAACTATTCAAATATTTAACAAGACAGCAGCTGTTCCCTGCACAGAAAAGACAGAAAAGACAGGACTGCAGTTGCTAGAGAGAAAATCACCCAAAACCCTGCCGGTACTTCAGTGTTGGAGGTGCAGCTGTGTGGTTGGGATATGGATGTGAGCGGCGTGAACAGGGGCCGGGTCTTCCTTTACTTGACCTGTACGGTGGCTGATTGGAAGTGCAATCGACCAATCAGACGGTATTGATTAGGGGTGGGTATTGGGAAGGACCTCACGATACGATACGCATCATGATACTTGAGCCACGATACGATACACATTGCGATATCCCGATTATGCGATATCCCGATTATTATATTCTACATAGTTCGCCGAAAAATTTAAAAATGCATTACACATCTTAAAATCCAAGTTGTATGTACATCAGATTATAGTGACAATTCATGGGACAAACTGAGTCAAAACAATGTTTTATTATAACTATACAAGCTAAAGTTACAACATATTTGTATATGTTTTTCATATTATTTACATCATATGAAATTAACATTAAATTTAGTATGAGGTTGCTTTAATTATGTAGCAAATGATAATAAACACAAGAAAGATGGAACTAAAACCAAGGACAGGCACAGTGATCAGTCAGTATAGATATAAATCCATAAATAAATAAACCTCTGTCCATTATTTTTCATTTTTTTAAGGACAGGCAATTGTGTTTATGTAAAAAATAAATTATAATATTAAATAAAACGTGGGGGTTGGTAGAGAGTGGCAATGCCCAGGACTGTCACTTAGGTAGGAGCACTGGGTGATATAATGGGAAAAAAATCGGGGATACAAATTTAAAAAAAAATCGATATTCAAATTTTGAATATCGATATTGAATCGGCTGGAAAAGTATGGCGATATATTGCCATATCGATATTTTTGCCCACCCCTAGTATTGATTGGTAATCACGGAGTATGCAGAGCTTGAAGTTTGGCTCCACAACAATGCTCAGATGAAATTTGTTGTCAAGCATGTTTTGTTGTCAAAGTAATTTTCTCAAGCATGTGCAAGAGGATGAACTGGACAGAAACCCAATGTTGCCATTTTCAGGCCCAATGCAATACGTGTTATATATAGTGCTTTTAGCTGGAGGAGTAACCCCTCCCCCCTCAGCCTGCGTCCCCAGACCCCGACCACCACCCCCTTCTCCACGACTACAGACACGTACCGTCAGCGTCTTCCAACGACAGAACCGTGTTTGCTGCCAACCCGCGTCAGGGGTGCTTCTCTCCTACAACTTCTGCTCTTATACATGCAGCTAAACTCAGAATAAAGTCCCTCTTTACTTTGTCATCAGCGCATTTGCAAAGAGTAAAATCCCGTAAAGACTGCACATTAAGAGTTACTAATTTTTTTACAAATTTGGTTTCATTTGTTGAAATCACATTTGTCACAGTCTTTATTTATTTATTAACTGATTCTCTCCTTTGCTTTCTCTACCAGACAATGAAAGAAAGAGCCTACCCAAGTTTACTTTTCCCCCTTATTTGGAAATGTGTATGAAGTTGAGTAGTAGTGAGGTTGTGAATGTGCAGCTTGTCTTGTTGACAGATGGAGATAGGTGTTAAGTGTTAAGGAGGAATACACACACTTGAATGTTTTTCAAAGAAAGCAGATAAGATTATCTTGAAGGTTTGAGTTAAAAAAGGTGGTGTAGTTGGAATCACGTCCGTGGTTTTTACGTATTGTGGTTGATAAACTAGAACAAGCGTGAGAAAACAAAAACACAGGAGCTTCAGTAAACATAGTCTTTCTGGGTTGTTTCTTCAAGACCAATAAACTTTCTTTTTTGACTATTATGGCCAGATGAATTATAATTGATAGTTATATATGTTCATGCTTGATACTTTAAGGCCTGTTGCCTTTGAGTACTTGTGAGATCATGCTGGAGTTTCTGTTCAGTCACATTTGTTTACATATTCTTTTGACCTCCAGCAGCAGCCGATCAAGAGGCGGCGAGGTGAAAGCTCCTTTGACATCAACAACATAGTGATCCCCATGTCTGTGGCCGCCACCACCAGAGTGGAGAAGCTACAGTACAAAGAAATTCTCACCCCCAGGTAAACAGCTCCTCTCACTGCCGGCCCCAGCTCAGTTCATCCTCCTCATCATCCTTAATGTCTTTATTATTGTCAAAGTTGTAACGGCCAGTTTCCTTTTATGGTACTTTTTTTCCTGTTAGTTGGCGATCAGTGGACATCTTCTCTCTGCCCATAACTGAGGAGGAGAATGAACGTGAGGTAAATGCAGCATCTCACAGCTGTCAGAAGTCCTGCTAGAACCCGATGGACATATGCATCAGTATTTAATATACCGCCCAGAAAAAAGAAGAAAAATCCCTCGCCCTGCTCCCTTTTCTGTTTGAATGAACAGTGACATCTGGTGGACAGTTTTACAACTCTTATTCAACTACCAGATATTTTTATCAAGGTCTATAATTTAGACTTTGAATATGTGAAATGTTATTAAAGCTTGGTAAAAATGGTCATCCTTGCTTTGTAAGGCATACACAGACAAATCAAAGTTGTTAATAGTGTTGGAACAACAATTCATGCTTCAAAAGATTGTGTAACACTAAGCCTAGGTAAGGCCAGTGTCTGTAGTGTGTATGAAGGTCATGATGTTCTCATGATTAAGTTGTAAATACCTTTAACATGCCCGTCTGTCATAAGGTGTAATGTATTTGTCTGAGAGACTGAGCAACGCTGCTAGTGAAGTGAATGTGGACCTTAATGTTGGACTGTACTGTCATGCTGGCATGAATGTCCACTTCTAACTCCTCCTTCCACTTTACTTTATTTTTCATACTTGTGCACAACTGATGCAAGCAACAATGTCATATTTGTATCAGTAAATGTGGCCTAGACTTGTCAGGCTAGAGATGTTTTTTCAGTAAATATAAACTCAATAAAGACGACGCGGATAGTCCTAATGCCGTGTTGACTCCCTGCAGGTGGAGGACCTCACAGACGCAGCCTTCGTCCAGATCCACCTGCCCTATGAGGAGCAGGAGCGTTCCCGCTGGTCTTGGATGGCCCTCGCTCCTGCTCAGAGGAGGGGCAGCAGGTGATCCTCGCAACCACCGCACTTTAACTTCCTTTATCTGACGAAGGACTGCAGATGTGACACTCTGGCCTGCATCCCTCAGGTCGTATAAATCCATCGATGGGCGAACCACGCCGCTGCTCTGCGGGACCAACCCTCCCACCCCTCAGCCTGCGTCCCCGGACCCCGGCCACTGCCCCCTTCTCCACGACTACAGCCACATACCGTCACCAATGAGCCCAGCAAGCCCGGATGCCTCCTCCAACCCCCACACGCCGTGTTCCAGGGACTCTCATCGGCTGCTGTCCAGTGAAGACACGCGCTGCTCAACGCCAGACTTCACCTTCGAAGAACGGGTATGACGCTCGCTGAATCTAATCCCTCTGTAGTAGGGACTAGACCCTGGAACAGCTGCTATCACATGACTGTTAGCACCTTCACATGGATCTTTCAAAAGGTCTTGAGTCTAGAATTTAATCTGTTGTATTAAAGATTTCTAGCTTGATTCATTTCACAGCTCAAAGATACAAATTTGTTTTGTAAAGATGGTCCAGGATTTTTTCTTTAGTTTCTCTGTTGGTCACATTCAAAAATGTATTTAAAGCTGCTTTCACAATACATGATTTTAAGCCTGATTTGTCAGTTACTGGGCTCTACAGACTGATCAGGGAAGAATCTGAGTGGTGTGTGAGACACAACACATATTAGGCGGTTCCTGATTCAAGCTCTGCAGCCAGACAGCAAAGCAGGAGTGGTGTTGGGAAGGGAAGCTGATCTAAACTTTACCCAGAAGCCAGCTAGTAGTGCTGGGTGGTATGACCAAAAATTTATATCACGGTATTTTTCAAAATTATATCGGTTTCACGGTATATCACAGTATTTTTTTTTTCATGCACAACTGGGTGTTAACCACATTTTCTAATGATTTGGAAAGGAATTGCTGGAGTAAATTGGCTTAGAATGGCCTATTTTACTGTCATGAGGAGGATGCCTAAATCAAATAAATTTGATTTAGGCATGCTTTTCAAAGAAAAAAATCTTTTACAAAATTACAAGGTAGAAAATATTTATTGAACATAAAAAACTGAACATTTTTTAATTTCCCAGCATTATGTTGTTTTGGTTCCACCTCCTGGTGAGTGTTAGGTAAAATTCTTATGTGGTTACTTTTTGGTTGGCCAACGATTTATGTTAGTGGTGCGCAACTGTTACGGGAGCGGCCAGTCTATTTCCTTATATTACAACGCCGTTATTAATTGTTCGTTTTTTTTCCCCACTTATTCCACCGAACACCGAAAGTGTTTTTTTGCCATTTTCGGCCGAACAATTTTGGTTGCCGAACAATTGGTGCATCACTGCTGCTAAACAGTTCCCTCACAAACAGTGTCCAGCGGCGCTACGTTCCCAACGTTGTGTGCGCTACTGTACATACTCACCGGTATTACGGTATATGAAAAATTCATATCATAAGAAAAACAAACACCGGTATTCGGTATGAACCGGTATACCGTCCAGCACTACCAGCTAGCATACTACAGTACAAGCCGGCAACAACTTTTAAAACTCACCTTAAATATTCTCTTAAGTAGAGTTCTGCTGATTGTAGTGTAAAAAGTTGATACTGCAGGATTGGAAGACTACTTGAAATCCATTCCTTTTTATTCATTTGGGTTCTGAACAAAGCAACAAAAAAAAAGCTCACACTACTCTTTTTGTGCTTCTGCCCTTTTTTATAGAAACCTATTTGTACCAGTGGTTTGTTTTAGATTGTTGACAAATGTCACGTTGGAAGGAAATTACACTCTTGTGCACTCTAAAGTGCAGGATCCTGGTTGGACGGCGCAGGATCCTAGAATAGAATACTTTATTGTCAATGTACCTGGGTACAGTGAGATTGAAAGCAGCATCACCTCTCCAGTGCAAGACAAATAAGAAATATAGGAATATAAATAATATAAAAAAGATTAAGGTGCATTTGAAGACCTGAGATCCTATTTACAGATGATAGTATATACATGTGTAGTGGAATAATCCTGGTCGTCATCAGATACATGTTTGTAATTTCCCACGTTCTTGTCTTCAGACGGTAGCGCCGTGGGAGCGGCGCAGCTTCCCCCTGGCAGAAGACCCAGCCCCCGAGCCCGAGGCAGACCCTGACCACATCAGGCCCAGAATGCGCACCATCTCAGGTTGCCGAGCAACAGCTTATGGACGTCTGGACTCCGATGACATGGAGCTGCCTTGTGGCGATGACAACGGCTCCAAACAGCGAATCTCTGCCCACCGATGAGAGGTGGACGTGCAGAGGTGGCCCGGCTGGCCCACACAGCTCCTCTCTGGCATTAACAAGCAGAACCTCAAAGCATAATAAGATATTAAATGGGTTCCTGTTGTTTGATATTCAAACATCAGTCTAATACTTTTCACAGTTTTTAGTGAATATTAAGGAGATAGAAGCCTTTCCCTACAATTGTTTTTGTCACAGGAAAAAAAAGATAAATATTTAAAAAAAAAAAAGTATAAAACAACACATTACAAAAAATAAGTTCTGTAGTAAGCTAAACAATGTACATGGGGGCTTAGTGGTGTTTCATATGTCGCGTATACACTTGTAGCGCACTATGTAGCGGACTCATCAAAATATGGCCAAAGGGTGTTTTCTATTGACTAGTTTGCTTGTAATTCCCATGTACATTTTTAGTGAAGTGACAAATAACAAAACAAGGAAAAAAAGTCCTTTCCCCACACCCTCATCCACCTCCTCCACAGAAACAGGTACATTTGAGATGTGGTTCCCTCCCTCTGCCTCTAGAGGTCGCCTAAAATCACCACAGCACTTCCCATACTGCCAGGTCTCATTTTGCTGGTTTGCTTGTTTTTTTGTTGTTTTTTTCCCCCCTTTCATGACATGTTTTTGTTTGTTTCTGTACCCGAGTAACACCATGTTCTTTGTGTGCGTTTTCTTTCTTTTTTCCTTTGTTCTTCATAATAAATCATTCCTCTTAAGCCTCCGCGGAGAGCTCCAATCTCGCCCCACAGCTGCCTCCTCTCGATTGTCAGCCGAGGTGGGTGTTTCTTTGTTTGTTTTGTTTTCTTTCCCTCCCCTACACTTAACCGGCAAAAAGCTGCTGCATGCTGAAAACAATAAAGCCAATCTTATCACAACACGGATCGCAGCTCCTTTCTCTCCTGCTGGGATGGCAGCGGCGCAGGGTCCGACTGGCACCGCCAGCAGGATAATATCACTGCTTTCATCTCGGGTTCCAGTTCAGCTCAACAGGTTTTCAGATCTTCAATATGTAGCAGCCACCCCGAGCTCAGGTTCTTCAAGGGAATATTTTCTTCTGTTCTCTGCTTCAACTTTTCCTCAGATTGATCAGATCTTGAACGGATTATTATTTTTTGTTCCATCTCATCCCGAACTCATCCTACAGTATCCATATAATTATACACTCTGACCCCACCCCCTCCACCTTAACTAATTGCTATGCAAAAAACAAAAAAAGATGTATGGGTTTCATTTTACACCTTTTTTATGTCACAACCATTCAGTCACTGTTTTTTTCTTTCTTTTTTTTGTAGTCAAGCAAGATGTCAATGTACCTGTTCGATTGTTGCAAGTTAACCTAATCAAAAATCAGAATTGTTTTTTTTGTAAATAGTACCATTAAAACATTTATGTTTAACTTGGCACAGTTGTTTTGGCCTTCATTCACCCTTTTTGAACATGTTAGAAGGTTTTGGTCTTAACTCAAAATATCACTAGGGTTGCCACCTTTCAGAAATAGAAATAAGGGACGCCCTGATTTCAGCAGCGCAGGAGCCAAAAAAAAAAGCCCCAAAACTTCTAAACTGAATAAAAATGTGTATTTTATATGAAAAAACGAAATGCTTTGATTTAAAGTTAATGTGCTTTAATAGCATTGAACTTGCATGACTGTACAGACAGACAACCATACTAGCAACTGAAATAGCCTCTTATGCTATGTATGTCCACATCAGCCAAGATGTAGAATATTGCCTACAGGTGAAGAATATGGTGTAAAAGTTAATTTATTTTAATAATTCAACTAGAATATGGTGTAAAAGTTAATTTATTTCAATAATTCAACTAGAATATGGTGTAAAAGTTAATTTATTTTAATAATTCAACTAGAATATGATGTAAAAGTTAATTTATTTCAATAATTCAACTAGAATATGGTGTAAAAGTTAACTTATTTCAATAATTCAACTAGAATATGGTGTAAAAGTTAATTTATTTCAATAATTCAACTAGAATATGGTGTAAAGGTTCATTTATTTCAATAATTCAACTAGAATATGGTGTAAAAGTTAATGAAAATACGGTACAAATCGTGTCCCGTATTAGTTCAATATGGGACGCAACATTTTTTTCTCAAATAAAGGACAATTCCGTATTTTACGGGACGGGTGGCAACCCTAAATATCAGTCACGTGAATCGCGTGTCAAAGAGCATCTTCAGTTACAGATCTTTGGTGGACGCGAGTCTCTTGGTTGGTTATGATAAAGGGATCTCGTCCCAAATACTCTGAACTGAAGACAATGTTTTATGCTACGTCACATTACTAATGACTTCAGTGGATGCCAGCATTAGTTTCGAGGTAAGTCCTTTACCTGGCGCTAAGCAGCTCAGCAACCTCGTAATCACGTGTTGGATGTTATTGCGAAGATGCTCTTCCGATTCCCGTGAATGGCAACGAGTCTGCAGGCGTGCTGGTGGGTTTAGTGGCACATTCACACTGGGTGACTTCATAGCATTTATTTCAAATACACATATACAGCAAGAAGAATCATAAACCAGTTATTGACCAAATGCACAAGAACAAGAACAACCACATTTCCACAACTGTACAGCGTCAGAAGTAACCAAAGTAAAAAAAAAAAAAAAAAAAAAAAGTGACACGTTTTGTTACTGTAGAACCATTTTAGTCACATCTACCACTCCTGTCCTGCACTCGGATGAACTACTGCAACTGAAGAATTGAGCATGCAAATAATGTTTCAAACACCTTTAATGACGACGTGCCTGATCCTCCGTCTGTGCCAGCAGAACCCAAACAGCTGAGAGCAAAGTGTGTGTTGACCCTGTATCAGTTTTCTTCAATACCCTTTATTAGTGTAGCTGTCGGAGTCCAGAGCACATCTGTTTATTCATATGTAGGATTTACAAGGAGATCACTTGGTGAAAGGGAGGCAACAGGCAGATGTGTCTTACAGGAGGTGAATGCAAGAAGCTGTTTCACTCAATGTGACAAATGGAGCTTCAGGTGATACTGATCAACAAGAGGATGTGTGAACATGTGAGCTGGGTGTGTTTCTGGGAGGGAACGCCTTTATCTGCTTGGTACAAACAGGGAAACTGTTAAATAACATCCTGAGGGCGACATGAACTTGGTGGTCAGCTGCTGCAGGATGTTTAGATCCAGGGAACTTAAAGGTGATAGAGAAAAATGAATGCTTCATAGCAAATAATCAACTAATTATTTATTCTGCAGGGAATTATACTTGTAGCTGAGATCGGCATATTCAAAAACTAACCCAGACTGGTCTCCTCTCGGAGCGTTGAGCGGGTCAGGGTTCCTAACCGGTGACTAGGTGGACTCCTCCCACTGGTGATTAACCATGAAAACTATGCTTCAAATGTTCTGAGGTGAATTTCCTCCTCGTGCGGCAAGCTTTAGAGCGTTTATGATGAGCAGTAAAAAAAAAAAGAAAAAAAAGAACACCGACAGTAGCAGGCACAATACAAATGTTTCTTCATATCAAATACATGTCATAATATCCACAGAGTACGATTAGAAAACTGTGCCCCACACAAACCAAAGTCTCTACTCTACATCCTGTTCTTTTTTGTTCTTTTTCTTTTATAGTCCAGGTAACACGTGTCAGCTGTGGTGCAGAGGGAGCGTGTAAAATAAGACCTCTGAGAGGCTGCCAGTGCCCCCGTTTTAAAGCCACATTATTTAGATCTTGGGGGGCTGAAAGTTCTTGTAATCCGTTTAGAAGATGACTTCCTCACATCAGAAAATTCATTTTGATCCAACTAAATGCATCCTCCTGTCGGATCTGTACATATGTACAAGTACCAACAGTTATCAGCCTCTTTAGCTTTATAAAATGAATTCCTGGGCTTGTAAATGGCATCTGAGCAGTTGCAATCCACAAATACCTCCTCTACTCCTGTCATTAGCGTTTGTTGGCCGGTAACCGGCATCTGGTTATGAAATACAAGCATTATTACTCCCCTCCGGGGCATCTGCAAACTCATCAATCACATCTTTAGATAAATCTCTAGCATCTGCAGACTGACCCTTAAGCTGTGAGGAGTCCTGTGATGAGCAGCAGCAGCAGCAGCTGCAGATGTGAACACTAATCATACTGATTCCTGCTGGCCGAGTAATGGCATCGTTATAGGCTACCAACTAGTCCTGTACATTAAACTTTAGCACCCCAGGACTCTACTGTACTAACAATTAGCAGCAATTATCATGTGTGGACTAGTTAGGAGCATTCCTGTATGTGGACCAGTGTCAGGACCCTGGAGGCCGAGCTGCAGAGGAGCCGGTGACTGAGCCGAGGGTGCAAACCACTAGTGATGCTGGAGATGTGTGTGGACCAACGAGCAGCAATGAATAACACAAACATGGAACTGAACTGTTAGCGGGATGTAAACGCTAACAAATAAAAGAGGTTTCCTTGGGGGAGAAATGAGCCTCAGGATGCTGCAGTTAGTGAAGGTGAGCCTGTTTATCTGTTGTCTGGCTGGATGGATGTCTGAGCTCAGGAGGGCGGGGGGAGTGACTAAATGAATGGCTTGAGCGCGGCCTCGGCGGCGGCTGCTCCAGCCTCTCAGCGGTCTTACTCTTGGCACGCTACCTGCCCCTGCTCCTACCCCTACCCCAGATCCTACCCCTATCCTGCCCCTGCCCCTACCGCGGCTCCGGGGGCAGCACATCAGGACTAACCAAAGCAGAGACAGCAGTGAGGGCTACATGAGAAGTTTGCTACTTTAAACAGTTTTTCTCTGGCCCGCGGCCCCCCCGGCCCCCCCGGCCCCCCCGGCCCCGGTAACTGCTCCTCCTCTTGCTAACAGTCTGCATGTCGCTCGGTTTTCAGGGCGGATATTCTGCATTTAAGAAGCAAAGCAAAAACATTAGCGCACACCTATCAGAGGTGAGTTCCTGGGGGCTGACTGTCTGGAGAACAAGTCGTCGTTACCATAGTTACAAGGACAAGTGCTGGAATAGAAAAGAAAGTGATTCATATGGAGATCTGAGCTCCGGGGTGCTTTAACTCTTAAAGGGTCACTATAAAAGGTTGAAATAATAGCAAGTAGAGATCAAAGACCACAGAGAGAAATGAAATACATCTCGGCCTACGTGTTAATCTGTGTTTTTTTTCTCAAGACCTGTAACAGCAACGCCTCAAGAACAGTTTCAAAGGTTAGTGGAGAATGAACAGTGATGGGTAGCTAAAAAAAAGTCCTGTGAAAACAAGGAGGAAGGCGTCACAACTCCTCTGGGTGGCGTGTGGCGGAGGCGCGCCCCGCCTTCACAAGCCCTGCTTGGCCAGGGAGGCGGACACCTGGTCGGCCAGCGTGGACAGCTGCGGGGCGTCGGCCATGTTGATGCTGCCGGAGGACGACACGGTGCTCAGCTGGTGGGGGGAGTCTTCCAAGGAGACGATCTCGGCGCCGTGGTCAGTGCGGGCCCGGGCCGTCTCGCGGAAGCTCAGCTTGTGGCTCTCAATCTGAGATCAGAGGAGGTCAGAGATCAGACAACGCTGAGGCGCGTGAAGCTCCTGCAGCCTGGAGAGCTGGGGACTCGTGTGGCAACCACGCCTGCATTTCTAATGTCCTAAAACCCTATTAAACTACTAGGGGTGTAACGATACACTAATCTCACGATACGATACGGTACGATACACGATATTGAGGTCACGTTAACAATACGATACGATATTATAGCAGTATCTTTTTAACAACCTTGAATGAGGAACATATGACTGGAAAAAATGGTCTTTTATTTGAAAGACACGAAATACAAAACAATGCTGTGCGTTTGCCCTTATTGTTACAGTTTGTAATGCTTTATAACTGTTTAAGTTTTAAAGAGCAAGCCAGGCCAACCATTTTCCACAAACTGAACTAAAAGTAAATGTCAGGTTTGCATTATGCATCTTCAGTTTCATACAAGTACAAATATTTTGCCACAAACTGAATAGTTTCTCTCATGTATGACTTGACTTTTTTCTTTTCCAGAAATGTAACAACTAAAATTAAATAAATAAATAAATAAAAGTAAATAAATAAACTATGAAAAGTCCCAAACTCAAAATGCAACATGACTGTTATTTAGCTTATGACTGAGCTAAGAGCTTCAGCCACATGCTCCCAGCCTTAGGCCGTAAGGTGAACCCTGTTATCGTTTCATCCCGCTCCACCTTTGGGGACGACACAATGTTTACATCATAAAAAACATTGATTCGTGATCAACTTGTAAGTAAAAGTTCGGAGCTCAAAACCCCGCTAGAGTCCCGTGATCGGGACCGCAAAACGGTACTAGTTTCTTCTGAGCGTAGTAAGATTTTGGTCCGCGGGTCGAGGCGCGGTCGTCACGTGA